>NC_044053.1:24083065-24098065 GCF_902167405.1 Gadus morhua
CAGTGCCCTATACCACGAAGCTCGCTGAACATACCCAGGCTTTCTTGGGAAAACCTGGCTCGACAGAGCCGCAACTCGCAATCAGAGTTAAATGGTACCACGAAGCTCACTTTAGATTCAATTAGTTGAACCAGGTTTTCCGCTTTAGGTTCAGTGCGCGTTCAAGTGAAAGGGGCGTTTTTTGCGTCATTTTTCTCACCTTTACGATAGATCAAGCAGTCTATATGCGTATAAGTGAAAAGATTCTGCATATTGTCTGTAAAATAACTATGCCAAATGCAGAATTGTTCGCCATTAATCCAAATAGAATGATGATGATTTAAAAATGCATAAGCAACTTCCATCCTGCCTTATTCTATCATTTAGGGAATTCACTTTAAATACACCCTATTTAAGAAATGTATAGCATGTTTTCGACTGCTGAGAGGTAGCGGCTGTAGCGTATTGGATTAGTATGAGACCCGAACGCCAGCGACCGGGGTTCAAATTCGCCGGTCTATCATCATGCATTTTACCCCCATAGATGTGGTGCCAGCACGGCCTTGAAAATATGGGTTCAAGTTCGAAATAAGCACAAAAATATAATTCCATAAGCTTTAGTGAATAAGTATTCCATATGCATGAGAATTAGGACTTTTTTAAGCTTCACATAAATTCGCGTCACTTGGGAGTCGAACCCCCCGCGCAGAAATTCAAGACTGACGCGCTACCTCCACTCTAGCACTCTGTCACTGAGACACAATGCGCAACAGTAATCATTGTCTACATAAGGTCCAAAAGGACGATCAAATAACGAACACCCTCTGATGAGAATCTGTATCTCTCATGAAGAACCCCAATTTCGTTGTTTGCACAATGACAATAAAGTCTGAAATCTGAATATCGTCAGACAATGCCAAGGGATCGGTTCTGTCCCGTAAAACCCTTGTCTCCGGAGAGACGCCTGTACGAGAAATGCGCCGGGGTCCACGGGAACACCCACAAATGGTGACGCCATTGTCAGAGGAGGGGCTAGGAAGCTGCGCACGCCGATTTAAGTAGCCGATCTCCGGCTAGACTAAGCCGAAAAACTGCTCCCGACCAGGTTTGGTTGCGAGCATAAGTCACCATGGTGATACAACGACGCTAAAAGAGATCGACTTTCGTGGTACAACTAAGCCAGGCTTGGAGCTCAACATACCTCGCTAACCCTCTAAGCGAGCTTCGTGGTACAGGGCCCAGATGCCGTGATGGCAATTTAAAGTTGTTTACCACAAAAAATAACAATGCGCAAAGAGCCAGGGTTTACATGATGCATCTATATTTTGTAACTGTAAAGCAGAGTGGCGCAGCGGAAGCGTGCTGGGCCCATAACCCAGATGTCGATGGATCGAAACCATTCTCTGCCAGTCGGAATATCTAGAATTATTTCAATCAATGAAATGAATTGCAATAACATATTTAGTCTAGCCTCAATAGATAGCATGAAGTGTTCTACTCACAATATTAGTGATGCATAGCGATCATTTTAAAACAAATATCCGTTACGAAGATGATTGAGCGTGGGATTGGTAGCGAGACTGGGGTGGATTGAAAAATAAAGAACGAGTAAACCCATACCTTATTCTCATGTATTTCAGACCTTGCTAGTGCTTGGTTGGTCGTTCATTTCTTTGTTCTAGTCTCATGTTGTAAACTCATGTGTGCCCCAGTGGCCTAATAAGTCACTGGCCTCCTAAGCCAGGGATTGTGGGTTCGAGTCCCGTCTGGGGTGATTTGAAGCAGAGTGGCGCAGCGGAAGCGTGCTGGGCCCATAACCCAGAGGTCGATGGATCGAAACCATCCTCTGCTAAAATCAGTTATTTTCAATGTTTCAGTCTTAAAATGAATAGCATTTAAAATCAGAATCAAGAATCCCTTGCTGCAGTACGTGTGGACTACCCAACACGTATTGCCCACATCAGATGCCATGATGGCAATTCAAAGATGTTTACCACAAAAAATAACAATGCGCAAAGAGCCAGGGTTTAAATGATGCATCTATATTTTGTAACTGTAAAGCAGAGTGGCGCAGCGGAAGCGTGCTGGGCCCATAACCCAGAGGTCGATGGAACGAAACCATTCTCTGCTAGTCGGAATATCTAGAATTATTTCAATCAATGAAATGAATTGCAATAACATATTTAGTCTAGCCTCAATAGATAGCATGAAGTGTTCTACTCACAATATTAGTGATACATAGCGCTCATTTTAAAACAAATATCCGTTACGAAGATGATTGAGCGTGGGAATGGTAGCGAGACTGGGGTGGATTGAAAAATAAAGAACGAGTATACCCATACCTTATTCTCATGAATTTCAGACCTTGCTAGTGCTTGGTTGGTCGTTCATTTCTTTGTTCTAGTCTCATGTTGTAGACACATGTGTGCCCCAGTGGCCTGATGGATAAGTCACTGGCCTCCTAAGCCAGGGATTGTGGGTTCGAGTCCCGTCTGAGGTGATTTGAAGCAGAGTGGCGCAGCGGAAGCGTGCTGGGCCCATAACCCAGAGGTCGATAGATCGAGAACATCCTCTGCTAAAATCAGTTATTTTCAAGGTTTCAGTCTTAAAATGAATAGCATTTAAAATCAGAATCAAGAATCCCTTGCTGCAGTACGTGTGGACTACCCAACACGTATTGCCCACATCAGATGCCGTGATGGCAATTTAAAGATGTTTACCACAAAAAATAACAATGCGCAAAGAGCCAGGGTTTAAATGATGCATCTATATTTTCTAACTGTTAAGAAGAGTGGCGAAGCGGAACCGTGCTGGGCCTATTACCCAGAGGTCGGTGGATCGAAACCATCCTCTGCTAAAATTAGTTATTTTCAATGTTTCAGTCTTAAAATGAATAGCATTTAAAATCAGAATCAGGAATCCCTTGCTGCAGTACGTGTGGACTACCCAACACGTATTGCCCACATCAGATGCCGTGATGGCAATTTAAAGATGTTTACCACAAAAAATAACAATGCGCAAAGAGCCAGGGTTTACATGATGCATCTATATTGTGTAACTGTAAAGCAGAGTGGCGCAGCGGAAGCGTGCTGGGCCCATAACCCAGAGGTCGATGGATCGAAACCATTCTCTGCTAGGCGGAATATCTAGAATTATTTCAATCAATGAAATGAATTCCAATAACATATTTAGTCTAGCCTCAATAGATAGCATGAAGTGTTCTACTCACAATATTAGTGATACATAGCGATCATTTTAAAACAAATATCCGTTACGAAGATGATTGAGCGTGGGATTGGTAGCGAGACTGGGGTGGATTGAAAAATGAAGAACGAGTATACCTATACCTTATTCTCATGTATTTCAGACCTTGCTAGTGCTTGGTTGGTCGTTCATTTCTTTGTTCAAGTCTCATGTTGTAGACATATGTGTGCCCCAGTGGCCTAATGGATAAGTCACTGGCCTACTATGGCAGGGATTGTGGGTTCGAGTCCTGTCTGGGGTGATTTGAAGCAGAGTGGCGCAGCGGAAGCGTGCTGGGCCCATAACCCAGAGGTCGATGGATCGAAACCATTCTCTGCTATAATCAGTTATTTTCAATGTTTCAGTCTTAAAATAGCATTTAAAATCAGAATCAAGAATCCCTTGCTGCAGTACGTGTGGACTACACAACACGTATTGCCCACATCAGTGCCCTATACCACGAAGCTCGCTGAACATACCCAGGCTTTCTTGGGAAAACCTGGCTCGACAGAGCCGCAACTCGCAATCAGAGTTAAATGGTACCACGAAGCTCACTTTAGATTCAATTAGTTGAACCAGGTTTTCCGCTTTAGGTTCAGTGCGCGTTCAAGTGAAAGGGGCGTTTTTTGCGTCATTTTTCTCACCTTTACGATAGATCAAGCAGTCTATATGCGTATAAGTGAAAAGATTCTGCATATTGTCTGTAAAATAACTATGCCAAATGCAGAATTGTTCGCCATTAATCCAAATAGAATGATGATGATTTAAAAATGCATAAGCAACTTCCATCCTGCCTTATTCTATCATTTAGGGAATTCACTTTAAATACACCCTATTTAAGAAATGTATAGCATGTTTTCGACTGCTGAGAGGTAGCGGCTGTAGCGTATTGGATTAGTATGAGACCCGAACACCAGCGACCGGGGTTCAAATTCGCCGGTCTATCATCATGCATTTTACCCCCATAGATGTGGTGCCAGCACGGCCTTGAAAATATGGGTTCAAGTTCGAAATAAGCACAAAAATATAATTCCATAAGCTTTAGTGAATAAGTATTCCATATGCATGAGAATTAGGACTTTTTTAAGCTTCACATAAATTCGCGTCACTTGGGAGTCGAACCCCCCGCGCAGAAATTCAAGACTGACGCGCTACCTCCACTCTAGCACTCTGTCACTGAGACACAATGCGCAACAGTAATCATTGTCTACATAAGGTCCAAAAGGACGATCAAATAACGAACACCCTCTGATGAGAATCTGTATCTCTCATGAAGAACCCCAATTTCGTTGTTTGCACAATGACAATAAAGTCTGAAATCTGAATATCGTCAGACAATGCCAAGGGATCGGTTCTGTCCCGTAAAACCCTTGTCTCCGGAGAGACGCCTGTACGAGAAATGCGCCGGGGTCCACGGGAACACCCACAAATGGTGACGCCATTGTCAGAGGAGGGGCTAGGAAGCTGCGCACGCCGATTTAAGTAGCCGATCTCCGGCTAGACTAAGCCGAAAAACTGCTCCCGACCAGGTTTGGTTGCGAGCATAAGTCACCATGGTGATACAACGACGCTAAAAGAGATCGACTTTCGTGGTACAACTAAGCCAGGCTTGGAGCTCAACATACCTCGCTAACCCTCTAAGCGAGCTTCGTGGTACAGGGCCCAGATGCCGTGATGGCAATTTAAAGTTGTTTACCACAAAAAATAACAATGCGCAAAGAGCCAGGGTTTACATGATGCATCTATATTTTGTAACTGTAAAGCAGAGTGGCGCAGCGGAAGCGTGCTGGGCCCATAACCCAGATGTCGATGGATCGAAACCATTCTCTGCCAGTCGGAATATCTAGAATTATTTCAATCAATGAAATGAATTGCAATAACATATTTAGTCTAGCCTCAATAGATAGCATGAAGTGTTCTACTCACAATATTAGTGATGCATAGCGATCATTTTAAAACAAATATCCGTTACGAAGATGATTGAGCGTGGGATTGGTAGCGAGACTGGGGTGGATTGAAAAATAAAGAACGAGTAAACCCATACCTTATTCTCATGTATTTCAGACCTTGCTAGTGCTTGGTTGGTCGTTCATTTCTTTGTTCTAGTCTCATGTTGTAAACTCATGTGTGCCCCAGTGGCCTAATAAGTCACTGGCCTCCTAAGCCAGGGATTGTGGGTTCGAGTCCCGTCTGGGGTGATTTGAAGCAGAGTGGCGCAGCGGAAGCGTGCTGGGCCCATAACCCAGAGGTCGATGGATCGAAACCATCCTCTGCTAAAATCAGTTATTTTCAATGTTTCAGTCTTAAAATGAATAGCATTTAAAATCAGAATCAAGAATCCCTTGCTGCAGTACGTGTGGACTACCCAACACGTATTGCCCACATCAGATGCCATGATGGCAATTCAAAGATGTTTACCACAAAAAATAACAATGCGCAAAGAGCCAGGGTTTAAATGATGCATCTATATTTTGTAACTGTAAAGCAGAGTGGCGCAGCGGAAGCGTGCTGGGCCCATAACCCAGAGGTCGATGGAACGAAACCATTCTCTGCTAGTCGGAATATCTAGAATTATTTCAATCAATGAAATGAATTGCAATAACATATTTAGTCTAGCCTCAATAGATAGCATGAAGTGTTCTACTCACAATATTAGTGATACATAGCGCTCATTTTAAAACAAATATCCGTTACGAAGATGATTGAGCGTGGGAATGGTAGCGAGACTGGGGTGGATTGAAAAATAAAGAACGAGTATACCCATACCTTATTCTCATGAATTTCAGACCTTGCTAGTGCTTGGTTGGTCGTTCATTTCTTTGTTCTAGTCTCATGTTGTAGACACATGTGTGCCCCAGTGGCCTGATGGATAAGTCACTGGCCTCCTAAGCCAGGGATTGTGGGTTCGAGTCCCGTCTGAGGTGATTTGAAGCAGAGTGGCGCAGCGGAAGCGTGCTGGGCCCATAACCCAGAGGTCGATAGATCGAGAACATCCTCTGCTAAAATCAGTTATTTTCAAGGTTTCAGTCTTAAAATGAATAGCATTTAAAATCAGAATCAAGAATCCCTTGCTGCAGTACGTGTGGACTACCCAACACGTATTGCCCACATCAGATGCCGTGATGGCAATTTAAAGATGTTTACCACAAAAAATAACAATGCGCAAAGAGCCAGGGTTTAAATGATGCATCTATATTTTCTAACTGTTAAGAAGAGTGGCGAAGCGGAACCGTGCTGGGCCTATTACCCAGAGGTCGGTGGATCGAAACCATCCTCTGCTAAAATTAGTTATTTTCAATGTTTCAGTCTTAAAATGAATAGCATTTAAAATCAGAATCAGGAATCCCTTGCTGCAGTACGTGTGGACTACCCAACACGTATTGCCCACATCAGATGCCGTGATGGCAATTTAAAGATGTTTACCACAAAAAATAACAATGCGCAAAGAGCCAGGGTTTACATGATGCATCTATATTGTGTAACTGTAAAGCAGAGTGGCGCAGCGGAAGCGTGCTGGGCCCATAACCCAGAGGTCGATGGATCGAAACCATTCTCTGCTAGGCGGAATATCTAGAATTATTTCAATCAATGAAATGAATTCCAATAACATATTTAGTCTAGCCTCAATAGATAGCATGAAGTGTTCTACTCACAATATTAGTGATACATAGCACTCATTTTAAAACAAATATCCGTTACGAAGATGATTGAGCGTGGGAATGGTAGCGAGACTGGGGTGGATTGAAAAATAAAGAACGAGTATACCTATACCTTATTCTCATGAATTTCAGACCTTGCTAGTGCTTGGTTGGTCGTTCATTTCTTTGTTCTAGTCTCATGTTGTAGACACATGTGTGCCCCAGTGGCCTGATGGAAAAGTCACTGGCCTCCTAAGCCAGGGATTGTGGGTTCGAGTCCCGTCTGTGGTGATTTGAAGCAGAGTGGCGCAGCGGAAGCGTGCTGGGCCCATAACCCAGAGGTCGATGGATCGAAACCATCCTCTGCTATAATCAGTTATTTTCAATGTTTCAGTCTTAAAATGAATAGCATTTAGAATCAAGAATCCCTTGCTGCAGTACGTGTGGACTACCCGACACGTATAGCCCACTTCAGAAGCCGTGATGGCAATTTAAAGATGTTTACCACAAAAAATAACAATGCGCAAAGAGCCAGGGTTTAGATGTTGCATCTATATTTTATAAATGTTAAGCAGAGTGGGGCAGCGGAAGCGTGCTGGGCCCATAACCCAGAGGTCGATGGATCGAAACCATCCTCTGCTAAAATCAGTTATTTTCAATGTTTCAGTCTTAAAATGAATAGCATTTAAAATCAGAATCAAGAATCCCTTGCTGCAGTACGTGTGGACTACCCAACACGTATTGCCCACATCAGATGCCGTGATGGCAATTTAAAGATGTTTACCACAAAAAATAACAATGCGCAAAGAGCCAGGGTTTACATGATGCATCTATATTTCGTAACTATAAAGCAGAGTGGCGCAGCGGAAGCGTGCTGGGCCCATAACCCAGAGGTCGATGGATTGAAACCATTCTCTGCTAGTCGGAATATCTAGAATTATTTCAATCAATGAAATGAATTCCGATAACAGATTTAGTCTAGCCTCAATAGATAGCATGAAGTGTTCTACTCACAATATTAGTGATACATAGTGATCATTTTAAAACAAATATCCGTTACGAAGATGATTGAGCGTGGGATTGGTAGCGAGACCGGGGTGGATTGAAAAATAAAGAACGAGTATACCTATACCTTATTCTCATGTATTTCAGACCTTGCTAGTGCTTGGTTGGTCGTTCATTTCTTTGTTCTAGTCTCATGTTGTAGACACATGTGTGCCCCAGTGGCCTATTGGATAAGTCACTGGCCTCATATGCCAGGGATTATGGGTTCGAGTCCCGTCTGGGGTGATTTGAAGCAGAGTGGTGCAGCGGAAGCGTGCTGGGCCCATAACCCAGAGGTCGATGGATCGAAACCATCCTCTGCTATAATCAGTTGTCTTCAATATTTTAGTCTTAAAATGAATAGCATTTAAAATCAGAATCAAGAATCCCTTGCCGCAGTACGTGTGGACTACCCGACACGTATTGCCCACTTCAGAAGCTGTGATGGCAATTTAAAGATGTTTACCACAAAGAATAGCAATGCGCAAAGAGCCAGGGTTTAGATGTTGCATCTATATTTTTTAACTGTTTAGCAGAGTGGGGCAGCGGAAGCGTGCTGGGCCCATAACCCAGAGGTCGATGGATCGAAACCATCCTCTGCTAAAATCAGTTATTTTCAATGTTTCAGTCTTAAAATGAATAGCATTTAAAATCAGAATCAGGAATCCCTTGCTGCAGTACGTGTGGACTACCCAACACGTATTGCCCACATCAGATGCCGTGATGGCAATTTAAAGATGTTTACCACAAAAAATAACAGTGCGCAAAGAGCCAGGGTTTACATGATGCATCTATATATTGTGACTGTAAAGCAGAGTGGCGCAGCGGAAGCGTGCTGGGCCCATAACCCAGAGGTCGATGGATCGAAACCATTCTCTGCTAGTCGGAATATCTAGAATTATTTCAATCAATGAAATGAATTCCAATAACATATTTAGTCTAGCCTCAATAGATAGCATGAAGTGTTCTACTCACAATATTAGTGATACATAGTGATCATTTTAAAACAAATATCCGTTACGAAGATGATTGAGCGTGGGATTGGTAGCGAGACTGGGGTGGATTGAAAAATAAAGAACGAGTATACCCATACCTTATTCTCATGTATTTCAGACCTTGCTTGTGCTTGGTTGGTCGTTCATTTCTTTGTTCTAGTCTCATGTTGTAAACTCATGTGTGCCCCAGTGGCCTAATAAGTCACTGGCCTCCTAAGCCAGGGATTGTGGGTTCGAGTCCCGTCTGGGGTGATTTGAAGCAGAGTGGCGCAGCGGAAGCGTGCTGGGCCCATAACCCAGAGGTCGATGGATCGAAACCATCCTCTGCTATAATCAGTTATTTTCAATGTTTCAGTCTTAAAATGAATAGCATTTAGAATCAAGAATCCCTTGCTGCGGTACGTGTGGACTACCCGACACGTATTGCCCACTTCAGAAGCCGTAATGGCAATTTAAAGATGTTTACCACAAAAAATAACAATGCGCAAGCCAGGGTTTAGATGTTGCATCTATATTTTATAACTGTTAAGCAGAGTGGGGCAGCGGAAGCGTGCTGGGCCCATAACCCAGAGGTCGCTGGATCGAAACCATCCTCTGCTAAAATCAGTTATTTTCAATGTTTCAGTCTTAAAATGAATTGCATTTAAAATCAGAATCAAGAATCCCTTGCTGCAGTACGTGTGGACTACCCAACACGTATTGCCCACATCAGATGCCGTGATGGCAATTTAAAGATGTTTACCACAAAAAATAACAATGCGCAAAGAGCCAGGGTTTACATGATGCATCTATATTTTGTAACTGTAAAGCAGAGTGGCGCAGCGGAAGAGTGCTGGGCCCATAACCCAGAGGTCGATGGATCGAAACCATCCTCTGCTATAATCAGTTGTCTTCAATGTTTCAGTCTTAAAATGAATAGCATTTAAAATCAGAATCAAGAATCCCTTGCTGCAGTACGTGTGGACTACCCGACACGTATTGCCCACTTCAGAAGCCGTGATGGCAATTTAAAGATGTTTACCACAAAAAATAGCAATGCGCAAAGAGCCAGGGTTTAGATGTTGCATCTATATTTTATAACTGTTAAGCAGAGTGGGGTAGCGGAAGCGTGCTGGGCCCATAACCCAGAGGTCGATGGATCGAAACCATCCTCTGCTAAAATCAGTTAGTTTCAATGTTTCAGTCTTAAAATGAATAGCATTTAAAATCACAATCAAGAATCCCTTGCTGCAGTACGTGTGGACTACCCAACACGTATTGCCCACATCAGGGCCCTGTACCACGAAGCTCGCTTAGAGGGTTAGCGGGGTATGTTGAGCTCCAAGCCTGGGTTAGTTGTACCACGAAAGTCGATCTCTTTTAGCGTCGCTGTATCACCATGGTGACTTATGCTCGCAACCAAACCTGGTCGGGAGCAGTTTTTCGGCTTAGTCTAGCCGGAGATCGGCTACTTAAATCGGCGTGCGCAGCTTCCTAGCCCCTCCTCTGACAATGGCGTCACCATTTGTGGGTGTTCCCGTGGACCCCGGCGCACTTCTCGTACAGGCGTCTCTCCGGAGACAGAGGGTTTTACGGGACAGAACCGATCCCTTGGCATTGTCTGACGATATTCAGATTTCAGACTTTATTGTCATTGTGCAAACAACGAAATTGGGGTTCTTCATGAGAGATACAGATTCTCATCAGAGGGCGTTCGTTATTTGATCGTCCTTTTGGACCATATGTAGAGAATGATTACTGTTGCGCATTGTGTCTCCGTGACAGTGTGCTGGAGTGGAGGTAGCGCGTCAGTCTTGAATATCTGTGCGGGGGGTTCGACTCCCAAGTGATGCAAATTTAAGTGAAGCTTAAAAAGTCCTAATTCTCAAGCATATGCAATACTTATTCACTAAAGCTTATGGAATAATATTTTTGTGCTTATTTCGAACTTGAACCCATATTTTCAAGGCCGTGCTGGCACCACATCTATGGAGGTAAAATGCATGATGATAGACCAGCGAAATTGAACCCCGGTCGCTGGCGTTCGGGTCTTACACCAATCCATTACGCTAGAGCCGCTACCTCTCAGGGGTCGAAAACATGCAATACATTTCTTAAATAGGGTGTATTTAAAGTGAATTCCCTAAATGATAGAATAAGGCAGGATGGACGTTGCTTATGCATTTTTAAATCATCATCATTCTATTTGGATTAATGGCGAACAATTCTGCATTTGGCATAGTTATTTTACAGACAATATGCAGAATATTTTCACTTATACGCATATAGACTGCTTGATCTATCGTAAAGGTGAGAAAAATGACGCAAAAAACGCCCCTTTCACGTGAACGCGCACTGAACCTAAAGCGGAAAACCTGGTTCAACTAATTGAATCTAAAGTGAGCTTCGTGGTACCATTTAACTCTGATTGCGAGTTGCGGCTCTGTCGAGCCAGGTTTTCCCAAGAAAGCCTGGGTATGTTCAGCGAGCTTCGTGGTATAGGGCACTGATGCCGTGATGGCAATTTAAAGATGTTTACCACAAAAAATAACAATGCGCAAAGAGCCAGGGTTTACATGATGCATCTATATATTGTAACTGTTAAGCAGAGTGGCGTAGCGGAACCGTGCTGGGCCCATAACCCAGAGGTCGATGGATCGAAACCATCCTCTGCTAAAATCAGTTATTTTCAATGTTTCAGTCTTAAAATGAATAGCATTTAAAATCAGAATCAGGAATCCCTTGCTGCAGTACGTGTGGACTACCCAACACGTATTGCCCACATCAGATGCCGTGATGGTAATTTAAAGATGTTTACCACAAAAAATAACAATGCGCAAAGAGCCAGGGTTTACATGATGCATCTATATTTTGTAACTGTAAAGCAGAGTGGCGCAGCGGAAGCGTGCAGGGCCCATAACCCAGAGGTCGATGGATTGAAACCATTCTCTGCTAGTCGGAATATCTAGAATTATTTCAATCAATGAAATGAATTCCGATAACATATTTAGTCTAGCCTCAATAGATAGCATGAAGTGTTCTACTCACAATATTAGTGATACATAGTGATCATTTTAAAACAAATATCCGTTACGAAGATGATTGAGCGTGGGATTGGTAGCGAGACTGGGGTGGATTGAAAAATAAAGAACGAGTATACCTATACCTTATTCTCATGTATTTCAGACCTTGCTAGTGCTTGGTTGGTCGTTCATTTCTTTTTTCTAGTCTCATGTTGTAGACACATGTGTGCCCCAGTGGCCTAATGGATAAGTCACTGGCCTCATATGGCAGGGATTATGGGTTCGAGTCCCGTCTGGGGTGATTTGAAGCAGAGTGGTGCAGCGGAAGCGTGCTGGGCCCATAACCCAGAGGTCGATGGATCGAAACCATCCTCTGCTATAATCAGTTGTCTTCAATGTTTCAGTCTTAAAATGAATAGCATTTAAAATCAGAATCAAGAATCCCTTGCTGCAGTACGTGTGGACTACCCAACACGTATTGCCCACATCAGATGCCGTGATGGCAATTTAAAGATGTTTACCACAAAAAATAACAATGCGCAAAGAGCCAGGGTTTACATGATGCATCTATATTTTGTAACTGTAAAGCAGAGTGGCGCAGCGGAAGCGTGCTGGGCCCATAACCCAGAGGTCGATGGATTGAAACCATTCTCTGCTAGTCGGAATATCTAGAATTATTTCAATCAATGAAATGAATTCCGATAACATATTTAGTCTAGCCTCAATAGATAGCATGAAGTGTTCTACTCACAATATTAGTGATACATAGTGATCATTTTAAAACAAATATCCGTTACGAAGATGATTGAGCGTGGGATTGGTAGCGAGACTGGGGTGGATTGAAAAATAAAGAACGATTATACCTATACCTTATTCTCATGTATTTCAGACCTTGCTAGTGCTTGGTTGGTCGTTCATTTCTTTGTTCTAGTCTCATGTTGTAGACACATGTGTGCCCCAGTGGCCTAATGGATAAGTCACTGGCCTCATATGGCAGGGATTATGGGTTCGAGTCGCGTCTGGGGTGATTTGAAGCAGAGTGGTGCAGCGGAAGCGTGCTGG
Organism: Gadus morhua; assembly: GCF_902167405.1. Classification (NCBI taxonomy): domain Eukaryota; kingdom Metazoa; phylum Chordata; class Actinopteri; order Gadiformes; family Gadidae; genus Gadus; species Gadus morhua. The sequence goes on from NC_044053.1 coordinate 24,096,029, forward strand.
GCCCATAACCCAGAGGTCGATGGATCGAAACCATCCTCTGCTATAATCAGTTGTCTTCAATGTTTCAGTCTTAAAATGAATAGCATTTAAAATCAGAATCACGAATCCCTTGCTGCAGTACGTGTGGACTACCCAACACGTATTGCCCACATCAGATGCCGTGATGGCAATTTAAAGATGTTTACCACAAAAAATAACAGTGCGCAAAGAGCCAGGGTTTACATGATGCATCTATATATTGTGACTGTAAAGCAGAGTGGCGCAGCGGAAGCGTGCTGGGCCCATAACCCAGAGGTCGATGGATCGAAACCATTCTCTGCTAGTCGGAATATCTAGAATTATTTCAATCAATGAAATGAATTCCAATAACATATTTAGTCTAGCCTCAATAGATAGCATGAAGTGTTCTACTCACAATATTAGTGATACATAGTGATCATTTTAAAACAAATATCCGTTACGAAGATGATTGAGCGTGGGATTGGTAGCGAGACTGGGGTGGATTGAAAAATAAAGAACGAGTATACCCATACCTTATTCTCATGTATTTCAGACCTTGCTTGTGCTTGGTTGGTCGTTCATTTCTTTGTTCTAGTCTCATGTTGTAAACTCATGTGTGCCACAGTGGCCTAATAAGTCACTGGCCTCCTAAGCCAGGGATTGTGGCTTCGAGTCCCGTCTGGGGTGATTTAAAGCAGAGTGGCGCAGCGGAAGCGTCCTGGGCCCAGAACCCAGAGGTCGATGGATCGAAACCATCCTCTGCTATAATCAGTTATTTTCAATGTTTCAGTCTTAAAATGAATAGCATTTAAAACAGAATCAAGAATCCCTTGCTGCAGTACGTGTGGACTACCCAACACGTATTGCCCACATCAGATGCCGTGATGGCAATTTAAAGTTGTTTACCATAAAAAATAACAATGTGCATTGAGCTAGGGTTTAGATGATGCATCTATATTTTCTAACTGTTAAGCAGAGTGGCGAAGTGGAACCGTGCTGGGCCTATAAGCCAGAGGTCGATGGATCGAAACCATCCTCTGCTAAAATTAGTTATTTTCAATGTTTCAGTCTTAAAATGAATAGCATTTAAAATCAGAATCAGGAATCCCTTGCTGCAGTACGTGTGGACTACCCAACACGTATTGCCCACATCAGATGCCGTGATGGCAATTTAAAGATGTTTACCACAAAAAATAACAATGCGCAAAGAGCCAGGGTTTACATGATGCATCTATATTTTTTGTAACTGTAAGGCAGAGTGGCGCAGCGGAAGCGTGCTGGGCCCATAACCCAGAGGTCATTGGATCGAAACCATTCTCTGCTAGTCGGAATATCTAGAATTATTTCAATCAATGAAATGAATTCCAATAACATATTTAGTCTAGCCTCAATAGATAGCATGAAGTGTTCTACTCACAATATTAGTGATACATAGTGATCATTTTAAAACAAATATCCGTTACGAAGATGATTGAGCGTGGGATTGGTAGCGAGACTGGGGTGGATTGAAAAATAAAGAACGAGTATACCCATACCTTATTCTCATGTATTTCAGACCTTGCTTGTGCTTGGTTGGTCGTTCATTTCTTTGTTCTAGTCTCATGTTGTAAACTCATGTGTGCCCCAGTGGCCTAATAAGTCACTGGCCTCCTAAGCCAGGGATTGTGGCTTCGAGTCCCGTCTGGGGTGATTTAAAGCAGAGTGGCGCAGCGGAAGCGTCCTGGGCCCAGAACCCAGAGGTCGATGGATCGAAACCATCCTCTGCTATAATCAGTTATTTTCAATGTTTCAGTCTTAAAATGAATAGCATTTAAAACAGAATCAAGAATCCCTTGCTGCAGTACGTGTGGACTACCCAACACGTATTGCCCACATCAGATGCCGTGATGGCAATTTAAAGTTGTTTACCATAAAAAATAACAATGTGCATTGAGCTAGGGTTTAGATGATGCATCTATATTTTCTAACTGTTAAGCAGAGTGGCGAAGTGGAACCGTGCTGGGCCTATAAGCCAGAGGTCGATGGATCGAAACCATC
>NC_044053.1:24103065-24137124 GCF_902167405.1 Gadus morhua
ATATCGTCAGACAATGCCAAGGGATCGGTTCTGTCCCGTAAAACCCTTGTCTCCGGAGAGACGCCTGTACGAGAAATGCGCCGGGGTCCACGGGAACACCCACAAATGGTGACGCCATTGTCAGAGGAGGGGCTAGGAAGCTGCGCACGCCGATTTAAGTAGCCGATCTCCGGCTAGACTAAGCCGAAAAACTGCTCCCGACCAGGTTTGGTTGCGAGCATAAGTCACCATGGTGATACAACGACGCTAAAAGAGATCGACTTTCGTGGTACAACTAAGCCAGGCTTGGAGCTCAACATACCTCGCTAACCCTCTAAGCGAGCTTCGTGGTACAGGGCCCAGATGCCGTGATGGCAATTTAAAGTTGTTTACCACAAAAAATAACAATGCGCAAAGAGCCAGGGTTTACATGATGCATCTATATTTTGTAACTGTAAAGCAGAGTGGCGCAGCGGAAGCGTGCTGGGCCCATAACCCAGATGTCGATGGATCGAAACCATTCTCTGCCAGTCGGAATATCTAGAATTATTTCAATCAATGAAATGAATTGCAATAACATATTTAGTCTAGCCTCAATAGATAGCATGAAGTGTTCTACTCACAATATTAGTGATGCATAGCGATCATTTTAAAACAAATATCCGTTACGAAGATGATTGAGCGTGGGATTGGTAGCGAGACTGGGGTGGATTGAAAAATAAAGAACGAGTAAACCCATACCTTATTCTCATGTATTTCAGACCTTGCTAGTGCTTGGTTGGTCGTTCATTTCTTTGTTCTAGTCTCATGTTGTAAACTCATGTGTGCCCCAGTGGCCTAATAAGTCACTGGCCTCCTAAGCCAGGGATTGTGGGTTCGAGTCCCGTCTGGGGTGATTTGAAGCAGAGTGGCGCAGCGGAAGCGTGCTGGGCCCATAACCCAGAGGTCGATGGATCGAAACCATCCTCTGCTAAAATCAGTTATTTTCAATGTTTCAGTCTTAAAATGAATAGCATTTAAAATCAGAATCAAGAATCCCTTGCTGCAGTACGTGTGGACTACCCAACACGTATTGCCCACATCAGATGCCATGATGGCAATTCAAAGATGTTTACCACAAAAAATAACAATGCGCAAAGAGCCAGGGTTTAAATGATGCATCTATATTTTGTAACTGTAAAGCAGAGTGGCGCAGCGGAAGCGTGCTGGGCCCATAACCCAGAGGTCGATGGAACGAAACCATTCTCTGCTAGTCGGAATATCTAGAATTATTTCAATCAATGAAATGAATTGCAATAACATATTTAGTCTAGCCTCAATAGATAGCATGAAGTGTTCTACTCACAATATTAGTGATACATAGCGCTCATTTTAAAACAAATATCCGTTACGAAGATGATTGAGCGTGGGAATGGTAGCGAGACTGGGGTGGATTGAAAAATAAAGAACGAGTATACCCATACCTTATTCTCATGAATTTCAGACCTTGCTAGTGCTTGGTTGGTCGTTCATTTCTTTGTTCTAGTCTCATGTTGTAGACACATGTGTGCCCCAGTGGCCTGATGGATAAGTCACTGGCCTCCTAAGCCAGGGATTGTGGGTTCGAGTCCCGTCTGAGGTGATTTGAAGCAGAGTGGCGCAGCGGAAGCGTGCTGGGCCCATAACCCAGAGGTCGATAGATCGAGAACATCCTCTGCTAAAATCAGTTATTTTCAAGGTTTCAGTCTTAAAATGAATAGCATTTAAAATCAGAATCAAGAATCCCTTGCTGCAGTACGTGTGGACTACCCAACACGTATTGCCCACATCAGATGCCGTGATGGCAATTTAAAGATGTTTACCACAAAAAATAACAATGCGCAAAGAGCCAGGGTTTAAATGATGCATCTATATTTTCTAACTGTTAAGAAGAGTGGCGAAGCGGAACCGTGCTGGGCCTATTACCCAGAGGTCGGTGGATCGAAACCATCCTCTGCTAAAATTAGTTATTTTCAATGTTTCAGTCTTAAAATGAATAGCATTTAAAATCAGAATCAGGAATCCCTTGCTGCAGTACGTGTGGACTACCCAACACGTATTGCCCACATCAGATGCCGTGATGGCAATTTAAAGATGTTTACCACAAAAAATAACAATGCGCAAAGAGCCAGGGTTTACATGATGCATCTATATTGTGTAACTGTAAAGCAGAGTGGCGCAGCGGAAGCGTGCTGGGCCCATAACCCAGAGGTCGATAGATCGAAACCATTCTCTGCTAGGCGGAATATCTAGAATTATTTCAATCAATGAAATGAATTCCAATAACATATTTAGTCTAGCCTCAATAGATAGCATGAAGTGTTCTACTCACAATATTAGTGATACATAGCACTCATTTTAAAACAAATATCCGTTACGAAGATGATTGAGCGTGGGAATGGTAGCGAGACTGGGGTGGATTGAAAAATAAAGAACGAGTATACCTATACCTTATTCTCATGAATTTCAGACCTTGCTAGTGCTTGGTTGGTCGTTCATTTCTTTGTTCTAGTCTCATGTTGTAGACACATGTGTGCCCCAGTGGCCTGATGGAAAAGTCACTGGCCTCCTAAGCCAGGGATTGTGGGTTCGAGTCCCGTCTGTGGTGATTTGAAGCAGAGTGGCGCAGCGGAAGCGTGCTGGGCCCATAACCCAGAGGTCGATGGATCGAAACCATCCTCTCCTATAATCAGTTATTTTCAATGTTTCAGTCTTAAAATGAATAGCATTTAGAATCAAGAATCCCTTGCTGCAGTACGTGTGGACTACCCGACACGTATAGCCCACTTCAGAAGCCGTGATGGCAATTTAAAGATGTTTACCACAAAAAATAACAATGCGCAAAGAGCCAGGGTTTAGATGTTGCATCTATATTTTATAAATGTTAAGCAGAGTGGGGCAGCGGAAGCGTGCTGGGCCCATAACCCAGAGGTCGATGGATCGAAACCATCCTCTGCTAAAATCAGTTATTTTCAATGTTTCAGTCTTAAAATGAATAGCATTTAAAATCAGAATCAAGAATCCCTTGCTGCAGTACGTGTGGACTACCCAACACGTATTGCCCACATCAGATGCCGTGATGGCAATTTAAAGATGTTTACCACAAAAAATAACAATGCGCAAAGAGCCAGGGTTTACATGATGCATCTATATTTCGTAACTATAAAGCAGAGTGGCGCAGCGGAAGCGTGCTGGGCCCATAACCCAGAGGTCGATGGATTGAAACCATTCTCTGCTAGTCGGAATATCTAGAATTATTTCAATCAATGAAATGAAATCCGATAACAGATTTAGTCTAGCCTCAATAGATAGCATGAAGTGTTCTACTCACAATATTAGTGATACATAGTGATCATTTTAAAACAAATATCCGTTACGAAGATGATTGAGCGTGGGATTGGTAGCGAGACCGGGGTGGATTGAAAAATAAAGAACGAGTATACCTATACCTTATTCTCATGTATTTCAGACCTTGCTAGTGCTTGGTTGGTCGTTCATTTCTTTGTTCTAGTCTCATGTTGTAGACACATGTGTGCCCCAGTGGCCTATTGGATAAGTCACTGGCCTCATATGCCAGGGATTATGGGTTCGAGTCCCGTCTGGGGTGATTTGAAGCAGAGTGGTGCAGCGGAAGCGTGCTGGGCCCATAACCCAGAGGTCGATGGATCGAAACCATCCTCTGCTATAATCAGTTGTCTTCAATATTTTAGTCTTAAAATGAATAGCATTTAAAATCAGAATCAAGAATCCCTTGCCGCAGTACGTGTGGACTACCCGACACGTATTGCCCACTTCAGAAGCTGTGATGGCAATTTAAAGATGTTTACCACAAAGAATAGCAATGCGCAAAGAGCCAGGGTTTAGATGTTGCATCTATATTTTTTAACTGTTTAGCAGAGTGGGGCAGCGGAAGCGTGCTGGGCCCATAACCCAGAGGTCGATGGATCGAAACCATCCTCTGCTAAAATCAGTTATTTTCAATGTTTCAGTCTTAAAATGAATAGCATTTAAAATCAGAATCAGGAATCCCTTGCTGCAGTACGTGTGGACTACCCAACACGTATTGCCCACATCAGATGCCGTGATGGCAATTTAAAGATGTTTACCACAAAAAATAACAGTGCGCAAAGAGCCAGGGTTTACATGATGCATCTATATATTGTGACTGTAAAGCAGAGTGGCGCAGCGGAAGCGTGCTGGGCCCATAACCCAGAGGTCGATGGATCGAAACCATTCTCTGCTAGTCGGAATATCTAGAATTATTTCAATCAATGAAATGAATTCCAATAACATATTTAGTCTAGCCTCAATAGATAGCATGAAGTGTTCTACTCACAATATTAGTGATACATAGTGATCATTTTAAAACAAATATCCGTTACGAAGATGATTGAGCGTGGGATTGGTAGCGAGACTGGGGTGGATTGAAAAATAAAGAACGAGTATACCCATACCTTATTCTCATGTATTTCAGACCTTGCTTGTGCTTGGTTGGTCGTTCATTTCTTTGTTCTAGTCTCATGTTGTAAACTCATGTGTGCCCCAGTGGCCTAATAAGTCACTGGCCTCCTAAGCCAGGGATTGTGGGTTCGAGTCCCGTCTGGGGTGATTTGAAGCAGAGTGGCGCAGCGGAAGCGTGCTGGGCCCATAACCCAGAGGTCGATGGATCGAAACCATCCTCTGCTATAATCAGTTATTTTCAATGTTTCAGTCTTAAAATGAATAGCATTTAGAATCAAGAATCCCTTGCTGCGGTACGTGTGGACTACCCGACACGTATTGCCCACTTCAGAAGCCGTAATGGCAATTTAAAGATGTTTACCACAAAAAATAACAATGCGCAAGCCAGGGTTTAGATGTTGCATCTATATTTTATAACTGTTAAGCAGAGTGGGGCAGCGGAAGCGTGCTGGGCCCATAACCCAGAGGTCGCTGGATCGAAACCATCCTCTGCTAAAATCAGTTATTTTCAATGTTTCAGTCTTAAAATGAATTGCATTTAAAATCAGAATCAAGAATCCCTTGCTGCAGTACGTGTGGACTACCCAACACGTATTGCCCACATCAGATGCCGTGATGGCAATTTAAAGATGTTTACCACAAAAAATAACAATGCGCAAAGAGCCAGGGTTTACATGATGCATCTATATTTTGTAACTGTAAAGCAGAGTGGCGCAGCGGAAGAGTGCTGGGCCCATAACCCAGAGGTCGATGGATCGAAACCATCCTCTGCTATAATCAGTTGTCTTCAATGTTTCAGTCTTAAAATGAATAGCATTTAAAATCAGAATCAAGAATCCCTTGCTGCAGTACGTGTGGACTACCCGACACGTATTGCCCACTTCAGAAGCCGTGATGGCAATTTAAAGATGTTTACCACAAAAAATAGCAATGCGCAAAGAGCCAGGGTTTAGATGTTGCATCTATATTTTATAACTGTTAAGCAGAGTGGGGTAGCGGAAGCGTGCTGGGCCCATAACCCAGAGGTCGATGGATCGAAACCATCCTCTGCTAAAATCAGTTAGTTTCAATGTTTCAGTCTTAAAATGAATAGCATTTAAAATCACAATCAAGAATCCCTTGCTGCAGTACGTGTGGACTACCCAACACGTATTGCCCACATCAGGGCCCTGTACCACGAAGCTCGCTTAGAGGGTTAGCGGGGTATGTTGAGCTCCAAGCCTGGGTTAGTTGTACCACGAAAGTCGATCTCTTTTAGCGTCGCTGTATCACCATGGTGACTTATGCTCGCAACCAAACCTGGTCGGGAGCAGTTTTTCGGCTTAGTCTAGCCGGAGATCGGCTACTTAAATCGGCGTGCGCAGCTTCCTAGCCCCTCCTCTGACAATGGCGTCACCATTTGTGGGTGTTCCCGTGGACCCCGGCGCACTTCTCGTACAGGCGTCTCTCCGGAGACAGAGGGTTTTACGGGACAGAACCGATCCCTTGGCATTGTCTGACGATATTCAGATTTCAGACTTTATTGTCATTGTGCAAACAACGAAATTGGGGTTCTTCATGAGAGATACAGATTCTCATCAGAGGGCGTTCGTTATTTGATCGTCCTTTTGGACCATATGTAGAGAATGATTACTGTTGCGCATTGTGTCTCCGTGACAGTGTGCTGGAGTGGAGGTAGCGCGTCAGTCTTGAATATCTGTGCGGGGGGTTCGACTCCCAAGTGATGCAAATTTAAGTGAAGCTTAAAAAGTCCTAATTCTCAAGCATATGCAATACTTATTCACTAAAGCTTATGGAATAATATTTTTGTGCTTATTTCGAACTTGAACCCATATTTTCAAGGCCGTGCTGGCACCACATCTATGGAGGTAAAATGCATGATGATAGACCAGCGAAATTGAACCCCGGTCGCTGGCGTTCGGGTCTTACACCAATCCATTACGCTAGAGCCGCTACCTCTCAGGAGTCGAAAACATGCAATACATTTCTTAAATAGGGTGTATTTAAAGTGAATTCCCTAAATGATAGAATAAGGCAGGATGGACGTTGCTTATGCATTTTTAAATCATCATCATTCTATTTGGATTAATGGCGAACAATTCTGCATTTGGCATAGTTATTTTACAGACAATATGCAGAATATTTTCACTTATACGCATATAGACTGCTTGATCTATCGTAAAGGTGAGAAAAATGACGCAAAAAACGCCCCTTTCACGTGAACGCGCACTGAACCTAAAGCGGAAAACCTGGTTCAACTAATTGAATCTAAAGTGAGCTTCGTGGTACCATTTAACTCTGATTGCGAGTTGCGGCTCTGTCGAGCCAGGTTTTCCCAAGAAAGCCTGGGTATGTTCAGCGAGCTTCGTGGTATAGGGCACTGATGCCGTGATGGCAATTTAAAGATGTTTACCACAAAAAATAACAATGCGCAAAGAGCCAGGGTTTACATGATGCATCTATATATTGTAACTGTTAAGCAGAGTGGCGTAGCGGAACCGTGCTGGGCCCATAACCCAGAGGTCGATGGATCGAAACCATCCTCTGCTAAAATCAGTTATTTTCAATGTTTCAGTCTTAAAATGAATAGCATTTAAAATCAGAATCAGGAATCCCTTGCTGCAGTACGTGTGGACTACCCAACACGTATTGCCCACATCAGATGCCGTGATGGTAATTTAAAGATGTTTACCACAAAAAATAACAATGCGCAAAGAGCCAGGGTTTACATGATGCATCTATATTTTGTAACTGTAAAGCAGAGTGGCGCAGCGGAAGCGTGCTGGGCCCATAACCCAGAGGTCGATGGATTGAAACCATTCTCTGCTAGTCGGAATATCTAGAATTATTTCAATCAATGAAATGAATTCCGATAACATATTTAGTCTAGCCTCAATAGATAGCATGAAGTGTTCTACTCACAATATTAGTGATACATAGTGATCATTTTAAAACAAATATCCGTTACGAAGATGATTGAGCGTGGGATTGGTAGCGAGACTGGGGTGGATTGAAAAATAAAGAACGAGTATACCTATACCTTATTCTCATGTATTTCAGACCTTGCTAGTGCTTGGTTGGTCGTTCATTTCTTTGTTCTAGTCTCATGTTGTAGACACATGTGTGCCCCAGTGGCCTAATGGATAAGTCACTGGCCTCATATGGCAGGGATTATGGGTTCGAGTCCCGTCTGGGGTGATTTGAAGCAGAGTGGTGCAGCGGAAGCGTGCTGGGCCCATAACCCAGAGGTCGATGGATCGAAACCATCCTCTGCTATAATCAGTTGTCTTCAATGTTTCAGTCTTAAAATGAATAGCATTTAAAATCAGAATCAAGAATCCCTTGCTGCAGTACGTGTGGACTACCCAACACGTATTGCCCACATCAGATGCCGTGATGGCAATTTAAAGATGTTTACCACAAAAAATAACAATGCGCAAAGAGCCAGGGTTTACATGATGCATCTATATTTTGTAACTGTAAAGCAGAGTGGCGCAGCGGAAGCGTGCTGGGCCCATAACCCAGAGGTCGATGGATTGAAACCATTCTCTGCTAGTCGGAATATCTAGAATTATTTCAATCAATGAAATGAATTCCGATAACATATTTAGTCTAGCCTCAATAGATAGCATGAAGTGTTCTACTCACAATATTAGTGATACATAGTGATCATTTTAAAACAAATATCCGTTACGAAGATGATTGAGCGTGGGATTGGTAGCGAGACTGGGGTGGATTGAAAAATAAAGAACGATTATACCTATACCTTATTCTCATGTATTTCAGACCTTGCTAGTGCTTGGTTGGTCGTTCATTTCTTTGTTCTAGTCTCATGTTGTAGACACATGTGTGCCCCAGTGGCCTAATGGATAAGTCACTGGCCTCATATGGCAGGGATTATGGGTTCGAGTCGCGTCTGGGGTGATGTGCAGCGGAAGCGTGCTGGGCCCATAACCCAGAGGTCGATGGATCGAAACCATCCTCTGCTATAATCAGTTGTCTTCAATGTTTCAGTCTTAAAATGAATAGCATTTAAAATCAGAATCAAGAATCCCTTGCTGCAGTACGTGTGGACTACCCAACACGTATTGCCCACATCAGATGCCGTGATGGCAATTTAAAGATGTTTACCACAAAAAATAACAGTGCGCAAAGAGCCAGGGTTTACATGATGCATCTATATATTGTGACTGTAAAGCAGAGTGGCGCAGCGGAAGCGTGCTGGGCCCATAACCCAGAGGTCGATGGATCGAAACCATTCTCTGCTAGTCGGAATATCTAGAATTATTTCAATCAATGAAATGAATTCCAATAACATATTTAGTCTAGCCTCAATAGATAGCATGAAGTGTTCTACTCACAATATTAGTGATACATAGTGATCATTTTAAAACAAATATCCGTTACGAAGATGATTGAGCGTGGGATTGGTAGCGAGACTGGGGTGGATTGAAAAATAAAGAACGAGTATACCCATACCTTATTCTCATGTATTTCAGACCTTGCTTGTGCTTGGTTGGTCGTTCATTTCTTTGTTCTAGTCTCATGTTGTAAACTCATGTGTGCCACAGTGGCCTAATAAGTCACTGGCCTCCTAAGCCAGGGATTGTGGCTTCGAGTCCCGTCTGGGGTGATTTAAAGCAGAGTGGCGCAGCGGAAGCGTCCTGGGCCCAGAACCCAGAGGTCGATGGATCGAAACCATCCTCTGCTATAATCAGTTATTTTCAATGTTTCAGTCTTAAAATGAATAGCATTTAAAACAGAATCAAGAATCCCTTGCTGCAGTACGTGTGGACTACCCAACACGTATTGCCCACATCAGATGCCGTGATGGCAATTTAAAGTTGTTTACCATAAAAAATAACAATGTGCATTGAGCTAGGGTTTAGATGATGCATCTATATTTTCTAACTGTTAAGCAGAGTGGCGAAGTGGAACCGTGCTGGGCCTATAAGCCAGAGGTCGATGGATCGAAACCATCCTCTGCTAAAATTAGTTATTTTCAATGTTTCAGTCTTAAAATGAATAGCATTTAAAATCAGAATCAGGAATCCCTTGCTGCAGTACGTGTGGACTACCCAACACGTATTGCCCACATCAGATGCCGTGATGGCAATTTAAAGATGTTTACCACAAAAAATAACAATGCGCAAAGAGCCAGGGTTTACATGATGCATCTATATTTTTTGTAACTGTAAGGCAGAGTGGCGCAGCGGAAGCGTGCTGGGCCCATAACCCAGAGGTCGTTGGATCGAAACCATTCTCTGCTAGTCGGAATATCTAGAATTATTTCAATCAATGAAATGAATTCCAATAACATATTTAGTCTAGCCTCAATAGATAGCATGAAGTGTTCTACTCACAATATTAGTGATACATAGTGATCATTTTAAAACAAATATCCGTTACGAAGATGATTGAGCGTGGGATTGGTAGCGAGACTGGGGTGGATTGAAAAATAAAGAACGAGTATACCCATACCTTATTCTCATGTATTTCAGACCTTGCTTGTGCTTGGTTGGTCGTTCATTTCTTTGTTCTAGTCTCATGTTGTAAACTCATGTGTGCCCCAGTGGCCTAATAAGTCACTGGCCTCCTAAGCCAGGGATTGTGGCTTCGAGTCCCGTCTGGGGTGATTTAAAGCAGAGTGGCGCAGCGGAAGCGTCCTGGGCCCAGAACCCAGAGGTCGATGGATCGAAACCATCCTCTGCTATAATCAGTTATTTTCAATGTTTCAGTCTTAAAATGAATAGCATTTAAAACAGAATCAAGAATCCCTTGCTGCAGTACGTGTGGACTACCCAACACGTATTGCCCACATCAGATGCCGTGATGGCAATTTAAAGTTGTTTACCATAAAAAATAACAATGTGCATTGAGCTAGGGTTTAGATGATGCATCTATATTTTCTAACTGTTAAGCAGAGTGGCGAAGTGGAACCGTGCTGGGCCTATAAGCCAGAGGTCGATGGATCGAAACCATCCTCTGCTAAAATTAGTTATTTTCAATGTTTCAGTCTTAAAATTAATAGCATTTAAAATCAGAATCAGGAATCCCTTGCTGCAGTACGTGTGGACTACCCAACACGTATTGCCCACATCAGATGCCGTGATGGCAATTTAAAGATGTTTACCACAAAAAATAACAATGCGCAAAGAGCCAGGGTTTACATGATGCATCTATATATTTTGTAACTGTAAGGCAGAGTGGCGCAGCGGAAGCGTGCTGGGCCCATAACCCAGAGGTTGTTGGATCGAAACCATTCTCTGCTAGTCGGAATATCTAGAATTATTTCAATCAATGAAATGAATTCCAATAACATATTTAGTCTAGCCTCAATAGATAGCATGAAGTGTTCTACTCACAGTATTAGTGATACATAGCGATCAATTTAAAACAAATATCCGTTACGAAGATGATTGAGCGTGGGAACGGTAGCGAGACTGGGGTGGATTGAAAAATAAAGAACGAGTATACCTATACCTTATTCTCATGAATTTCAGACCTTGCTAGTGCTTGGTTGGTCGTTCATTTCTTTGTTCTAGTCTCATGTTGCAGACACATGTGTGCCCCAGTGGCCTAATGCATAAGTCACTGGCCTCCTAAGCCAGGGATTGTGGCTTCGAGTCCCGTCTGGGGTGATTTGAAGCAGAGTGGCGTAGCGGAAGCGTGCTGGGCCCATAACCCAGAGGTCGATGGATCGAAACCATCCTCTGCTATAATCAGTTATTTTCAATGTTTCAGTCTTAAAATGAATAGCATTTAGAATCAAGAATCCCTTGCTGCAGTACGTGTGGACTACCCGACACGTATTGCCCACTTCAGAAGCCGTGATGGCAATTTAAAGATGTTTACCACAAAAAATAACAATGCGCAAAGAGCCAGGGTTTAGATGTTGCATCTATATTTTATAACTGTTAAGCAGAGTGGGGCAGCGGAAGCGTGCTGGGCCCATAACCCAGAGGTCGCTGGATCGAAACCATCCTCTGCTAAAATCAGTTATTTTCAATGTTTCAGTCTTAAAATGAATAGCATTTAAAATCAGAATCAAGAATCCCTTGCTGCAGTACGTGTGGACTACCCAACACGTATTGCCCACATCAGATGCCGTGATGGCAATTTAAAGATGTTTACCACAAAAAATAACAATGCGCAAAGAGCCAGGGTTTACATGATGCATCTATATTTTGTAACTGTAAAGCAGAGTGGCGCAGCGGAAGCGTGCTGGGCCCATAACCCAGAGGTCGATGGATCGAAACCATCCTCTGCTATAATCAGTTGTCTTCAATGTTTCAGTCTTAAAATGAATAGCATTTAAAATCAGAATCAAGAATCCCTTGCTGCAGTACGTGTGGACTACCCGACACGTATTGCCCACTTCAGAAGCCGTGATGGCAATTTAAAGATGTTTACCACAAAAAATAGCAATGCGCAAAGAGCCAGGGTTTAGATGTTGCATCTATATTTTATAACTGTTAAGCAGAGTGGGGTAGCGGAAGCGTGCTGGGCCCATAACCCAGAGGTCGATGGATCGAAACCATCCTCTGCTAAAATCAGTTAGTTTCAATGTTTCAGTCTTAAAATGAATACCATTTAAAATCACAATCAAGAATCCCTTGCTGCAGTACGTGTGGACTACCCAACACGTATTGCCCACATCAGATGCCGTGATGGCAATTTAAAGATGTTTACCACAAAAAATAACAATGCGCAAAGAGCCAGGGTTTAGATGATGCATCTATATATTGTAACTGTTAAGCAGAGTGGCGTAGCGGAACCGTGCTGGGCCCATAACCCAGATGTCGATGGATCGAAACCATCCTCTGCTAAAATCAGTTATTTTCAATGTTTCAGTCTTAAAATGAATAGCATTTAAAATCAGAATCAGGAATCCCTTGCTGCAGTACGTGTGGACTACCCAACACGTATTGCCCACATCAGATGCCGTGATGGCAATTTAAAGATGTTTACCACAAAAAATAACAATGCGCAAAGAGCCAGGGTTTACATGATGCATCTATATTTTGTAACTGTAAAGCAGAGTGGCGCAGCGGAAGCGTGCTGGACCCATAACCCAGAGGTCGATGGATCGAAACCATTTTCTGCTAGTCGGAATATCTAGAATTATTTCAATCAATGAAATGAATTCCAATAACATATTTAGTCTAGCCTCAATAGATAGCATGAAGTGTTCTACTCACAATATTAGTGATACATAGCGCTCATTTTAAAACAAATATCCGTTACGAAGATGATTGAGCGTGGGAATGGTAGCGAGACTGGGGTGGATTGAAAAATAAAGAACGAGTATACCTATACCTTATTCTCATGAATTTCAGACCTTGCTAGTGCTTGGTTGGTCGTTCATTTCTTTGTTCTAGTCTCATGTTATAGACACATGTGTGCCCCAGTGGCCTGATGGATAATTCACTGGCCTCCTAAGCCAGGGATTGTGGGTTCGAGTCCCGTCTGTGGTGATTTGAAGCAGAGTGGCGCAGCGGAAGGGTGCTGGGCCCGTAACCCAGAGGTCGATGGATCGAAACCATCATCTGCTATAATCAGTTATTTTCAATGTTTCACTCTTAAAATGAATAGCATTTAGAATCAAGAATCCCTTGCTGCAGTACGTGTGGACTACCCGACACGTATTGCCCACTTCAGAAGCCGTGATGGCAATTTAAAGATGTTTACCACAAAAAATAACAATGCGCAAAGAGCCAGGGTTTGGATGTTGCATCTATATTTTATAAATGTTAAGCAGAGTGGGGCAGCGGAAGCGTGCTGGGACCATAACCCAGAGGTCGATGGATCGAAACCATCCTCTGCTAAAATTAGTTATTTTCAATGTTTCAGCCTTAAAATGAATAGCATTTAAAATCAGAATCAAGAATCCCTTGCTGCAGTACGTGTGGACTACCCGACACGTATTGCCCACATCAGATGCCGTGATGGCAATTTAAAGATGTTTACCACAAAAAATAACAGTGCGCAAAGAGCCAGGGTTTACATGATGCATCTATATATTGTAACTGTAAAGCAGAGTGGCGCAGCGGAAGCGTGCTGGGCCCATAACCCAGAGGTCGATGGATCGAAACCATCCTTTGCTAAAATCAGTTATTTTCATGGTTTCAGTCTTAAAATGAATAGCATTTAAAATCAGAATCAAGAATCCCTTGCTGCAGTACGTGTGGACTACCCAACACGTATTGCCCACATCAGATGCCGTGATGGCAATTTAAAGATGTTTACCACAAAAAATAACAATGCGCAAAGAGCCAGGGTTTACATGATGCATCTATATTTTGTAACTGTAAAGCAGAGTGGCGCAGCGGAAGCGTGCTGGGCCCATAACCCAGAGGTCGATGGATTGAAACCAATCTCTGCTAGTCGGAATATCTAGAATTATTTCAATCAATGGAATGAATTCCGATAACATATTTAGTCTAGCCTCAATAGATAGCATGAAGTGTTCTACTCACAATATTAGTGATACATAGTGATCATTTTAAAACAAATATCCGTTACGAAGATGATTGAGCGTGGGATTGGTAGCGAGACTGGGGTGGATTGAAAAATAAAGAACGAGTATACCCATACCTTATTCTCATGTATTTCAGACCTTGCTTGTGCTTGGTTGGTCGTTCATTTCTTTGTTCTAGTCTCATGTTGTAAACTCATGTGTGCCCCAGTGGCCTAATAAGTCACTGGCCTCCTAAGCCAGGGATTGTGCCTTCGAGTCCCGTCTGGGGTGATTTGAAGCAGAGTGGCGCAGCGGAAGCGTCCTGGGCCCATAACCCAGCGGTCGATGGATCGAAACCATCCTCTGCTATAATCAGTTATTTTCAATGTTTCAGTCTTAAAATGAATAGCATTTAAAATCAGAATCAAGAATCCCTTGCTGCAGTACGTGTGGACTACCCAACACGTATTGCCCACATCAGATGCCGTGATGGCAATTTAAAGTTGTTTACCATAAAAAATAACAATGTGCATTGAGCTAGGGTTTAGATGATGCATCTATATTTTCTAACTATTAAGCAGAGTGGCGAAGTGGAACCGTGCTGGGCCTATAAGCCAGAGGTCGATGGATCGAAACCATCCTCTGCTAAAATTAGTTATTTTCAATGTTTCAGTCTTAAAATGAATAGCATTTAAAATCAGAATCAGGAATCCCTTGCTGCAGTACGTGTGGACTACCCAACACGTATTGCCCACATCAGATGCCGTGATGGCAATTTAAAGATGTTTACCACAAAAAATAACAATGCGCAAAGAGCCAGGGTTTACATGATGCATCTATATATTTTGTAACTGTAAGGCAGAGTGGCGCAGCGGAAGCGTGCTGGGCCCATAACCCAGAGGTCGTTGGATCGAAACCATTCTCTGCTAGTCGGAATATCTAGAATTATTTCAATCAATGAAATGAATTCCAATAACATATTTAGTCTAGCCTCAATAGATAGCATGAAGTGTTCTACTCACAGTATTAGTGATAAATAGCGATCAATTTAAAACAAATATCCGTTACGAAGATGATTGAGCGTGGGAACGGTAGCGAGACTGGGGTGGATTGAAAAATAAAGAACGAGTATACCTATACCTTATTCTCATGAATTTCAGACCTTGCTAGTGCTTGGTTGGTCGTTCATTTCTTTGTTCTAGTCTCATGTTGCAGACACATGTGTGCCCCAGTGGCCTAATGCATAAGTCACTGGCCTCCTAAGCCAGGGATTGTGGCTTCGAGTCCCGTCTGGGCTGATTTGAAGCAGAGTGGCGTAGCGGAAGCGTGCTGGGCCCATAACCCAGAGGTCGATGGATCGAAACCCTCCTCTGCTATAATCAGTTATTTTCAATGTTTCAGTCATAAAATGAATAGCATTTAAAATCAGAATCAAGAATCCCTTGCTGCAGTACGTGTGGACTACCCAACACGTATTGCCCACATCAGATGCCGTGATGGCAATTTAAAGATGTTTACCACAAAAAATAACAATGCGCAAAGAGCCAGGGTTTACATGATGCATCTATATTTTGTAACTGTAAAGCAGAGTGGCGCAGCGGAAGCGTGCTGGGCCCATAACCCAGAGGTCGATGGATCGAAACCATCCTCTGCTATAATCAGTTGGCTTCAATGTTTCAGTCTTAAAATGAATAGCATTTAAAATCAGAATCAAGAATCCCTTGCTGCAGTACGTGTGGGCTACCCGACACGTATTGCCCACTTCAGAAGCCGTGATGGCAATTTAAAGATGTTTACCACAAAAAATAGCAATGCGCAAAGAGCCAGGGTTTAGATGTTGCATCTATATTTTATAACTGTTAAGCAGAGTGGGGTAGCGGAAGCGTGCTGGGCCCATAACCCAGAGGTCGATGGATCGAAACCATCCTCTGCTAAAATCAGTTAGTTTCAATGTTTCAGTCTTAAAATGAATAGCATTTAAAATCACAATCAAGAATCCCTTGCTGCAGTACGTGTGGACTACCCAACACGTATTGCCCACATCAGATGCCGTGATGGCAATTTAAAGATGTTTACCACAAAAAATAACAATGCGCAAAGAGCCAGGGTTTAGATGATGCATCTATATTTTGTAACTGTAAAGCAGAGTGGCGCAGCGGAAGCGTGCTGGGCCCATAACCCAGAGGTCGATGGATCGAAACCATCCTCTGCTAAAATCAGTTATTTTCAATGTTTCAGTCTTAAAATGAATAGCATTTAAAATCAGAATCAGGAATCCCTTGCTGCAGTACGTGTGGACTACCCAACACGTATTGCCCACATCAGATGCCGTGATGGCAATTTAAAGATGTTTACTACAAAAAATAACAATGCGCAAAGAGCCAGGGTTTACATGATGCATCTATATTTTGTAACTGTAAAGCAGAGTGGCGCAGCGGAAGCGTGCTGGGCCCATAACCCAGAGGTCGATGGATCGAAACCATTCTCTGCTAGTCGGAATATCTAGAATTATTTCAATCAATGAAATGAATTCCAATAACATATTTAGTCTAGCCTCAATAGATAGCATGAAGTGTTCTACTCACAATATTAGTGATACATAGTGATCATTTTAAAACAAATATCCGTTACGAAGATGATTGAGCGTGGGATTGGTAGCGAGACTGGGGTGGATTGAAAAATAAAGAACGAGTATACCCATACCTTATTCTCATGTATTTCAGACCTTGCTTGTGCTTGGTTGGTCGTTCATTTCTTTGTTCTAGTCTCATGTTGTAAACTCATGTGTGCCCCAGTGGCCTAATAAGTCACTGGCCTCCTAAGCCAGGGATTGTGGCTTCGAGTCCCGTCTGGGGTGATTTAAAGCAGAGTGGCGCAGCGGAAGCGTCCTGGGCCCAGAACCCAGAGGTCGATGGATCGAAACCATCCTCTGCTATAATCAGTTATTTTCAATGTTTCAGTCTTAAAATGAATAGCATTTAAAACAGAATCAAGAATCCCTTGCTGCAGTACGTGTGGACTACCCAACACGTATTGCCCACATCAGATGCCGTGATGGCAATTTAAAGTTGTTTACCATAAAAAATAACAATGTGCATTGAGCTAGGGTTTAGATGATGCATCTATATTTTCTAACTGTTAAGCAGAGTGGCGAAGTGGAACCGTGCTGGGCCTATAAGCCAGAGGTCGATAGATCGAAACCATCCTCTGCTAAAATTAGTTATTTTCAATGTTTCAGTCTTAAAATGAATAGCATTTAAAATCAGAATCAGGAATCCCTTGCTGCAGTACGTGTGGACTACCCAACACGTATTGCCCACATCAGATGCCGTGATGGCAATTTAAAGATGTTTACCACAAAAAATAACAATGCGCAAAGAGCCAGGGTTTACATGATGCATCTATATATTTTGTAACTGTAAGGCAGAGTGGCGCAGCGGAAGCGTGCTGGGCCCATAACCCAGAGGTCGTTGGATCGAAACCATTCTCTGCTAGTCGGAATATCTAGAATTATTTCAATCAATGAAATGAATTCCAATAACATATTTAGTCTAGCCTCAATAGATAGCATGAAGTGTTCTACTCAGAGTATTAGTGATACATAGCGATCAATTTAAAACAAATATCCGTTACGAAGATGATTGAGCGTGGGAACGGTAGCGAGACTGGGGTGGATTGAAAAATAAAGAACGAGTATACCTATACCTTATTCTCATGAATTTCAGACCTTGCTAGTGCTTGGTTGGTCGTTCATTTCTTTGTTCTAGTCTCATGTTGCAGACACATGTGTGCCCCAGTGGCCTAATGCATAAGTCACTGGCCTCCTAAGCCAGGGATTGTGGCTTCGAGTCCCGTCTGGGGTGATTTGAAGCAGAGTGGCGTAGCGGAAGCGTGCTGGGCCCATAACCCAGAGGTCGATGGATCGAAACCATCCTCTGCTATAATCAGTTATTTTCAATGTTTCAGTCTTAAAATGAATAGCATTTAGAATCAAGAATCCCTTGCTGCAGTACGTGTGGACTACCCGACACGTATTGCCCACTTCAGAAGCCGTGATGGCAATTTAAAGATGTTTACCACAAAAAATAACAATGCGCAAAGAGCCAGGGTTTAGATGTTGCATCTATATTTTATAACTGTTAAGCAGAGTGGGGCAGCGGAAGCGTGCTGGGCCCATAACCCAGAGGTCGCTGGATCGAAACCATCCTCTGCTAAAATCAGTTATTTTCAATGTTTCAGTCTTAAAATGAATAGCATTTAAAATCAGAATCAAGAATTCCTTGCTGCAGTACGTGTGGACTACCCAACACGTATTGCCCACATCAGATGCCGTGATGGCAATTTAAAGATGTTTACCACAAAAAATAACAATGCGCAAAGAGCCAGGGTTTACATGATGCATCTATATTTTGTAACTGTAAAGCAGAGTGGCGCAGCGGAAGCGTGCTGGGCCCATAACCCAGAGGTCGATGGATCGAAACCATCCTCTGCTATAATCAGTTGTCTTCAATGTTTCAGTCTTAAAATGAATAGCATTTAAAATCAGAATCAAGAATCCCTTGCTGCAGTACGTGTGGACTACCCGACACGTATTGCCCACTTCAGAAGCCGTGATGGCAATTTAAAGATGTTTACCACAAAAAATAGCAATGCGCAAAGAGCCAGGGTTTAGATGTTGCATCTATATTTTATAACTGTTAAGCAGAGTGGGGTAGCGGAAGCGTGCTGGGCCCATAACCCAGAGGTCGATGGATCGAAACCATCCTCTGCTAAAATCAGTTATTTTCAATGTTTCAGTCTTAAAATGAATAGCATTTAAAATCAGAATCAGGAATCCCTTGCTGCAGTACGTGTGGACTACCCAACACGTATTGCCCACATCAGATGCCGTGATGGCAATTTAAAGATGTTTACCACAAAAAATAACAATGCGCAAAGAGCCAGGGTTTACATGATGCATCTATATTTTGTAACTGTATAGCAGAGTGGCGCAGCGGAAGCGTGCTGGACCCATAACCCAGAGGTCGATGGATCGAAACCATTTTCTGCTAGTCGGAATATCTAGAATTATTTCAATCAATGAAATGAATTCCAATAACATATTTAGTCTAGCCTCAATAGATAGCATGAAGTGTTCTACTCACAATATTAGTGATACATAGCGCTCATTTTAGAACAAATATCCGTTACGAAGATGATTGAGCGTGGGAATGGTAGCGAGACTGGGGTGGATTGAAAAATAAAGAACGAGTATACCTATACCTTATTCTCATGAATTTCAGACCTTGCTAGTGCTTGGTTGGTCGTTCATTTCTTTGTTCTAGTCTCATGTTGTAGACACATGTGTGCCCCAGTGGCCTGATGGATAAGTCACTGGCCTCCTAAGCCAGGGATTGTGGGTTCGAGTCCCGTCTGTGGTGATTTGAAGCAGAGTGGCGCAGCGGAAGGGTGCTGGGCCCGTAACCCAGAGGTCGATGGATCGAAACCATCATCTGCTATAATCAGTTATTTTCAATGTTTCACTCTTAAAATGAATAGCATTTAGAATCAAGAATCTCTTGCTGCAGTACGTGTGGACTACCCGACACGTATTGCCCACTTCAGAAGCCGTGATGGCAATTTAAAGATGTTTACCACAAAAAATAACAATGCGCAAAGAGCCAGGGTTTGGATGTTGCATCTATATTTTATAAATGTTAAGCAGAGTGGGGCAGCGGAAGCGTGCTGGGACCATAACCCAGAGGTCGATGGATCGAAACCATCCTCTGCTAAAATTAGTTATTTTCAATGTTTCAGCCTTAAAATGAATAGCATTTAAAATCAGAATCAAGAATCCCTTGCTGCAGTACGTGTGGACTACCCGACACGTATTGCCCACATCAGATGCCGTGATGGCAATTTAAAGATGTTTACCACAAAAAATAACAGTGCGCAAAGAGCCAGGGTTTACATGATGCATCTATATATTGTAACTGTAAAGCAGAGTGGCGCAGCGGAAGCGTGCTGGGCCCATAACCCAGAGGTCGATGGATCGAAACCATCCTTTGCTAAAATCAGTTATTTTCATGGTTTCAGTCTTAAAATGAATAGCATTTAAAATCAGAATCAAGAATCCCTTGCTGCAGTACGTGTGGACTACCCAACACGTATTGCCCACATCAGATGCCGTGATGGCAATTTAAAGATGTTTACCACAAAAAATAACAATGCGCAAAGAGCCAGGGTTTACATGATGCATCTATATTTTGTAACTGTAAAGCAGAGTGGCGCAGCGGAAGCGTGCTGGGCCCATAACCCAGAGGTCGATGGATTGAAACCAATCTCTGCTAGTCGGAATATCTAGAATTATTTCAATCAATGGAATGAATTCCGATAACATATTTAGTCTAGCCTCAATAGATAGCATGAAGTGTTCTACTCACAATATTAGTGATACATAGTGATCATTTTAAAACAAATATCCGTTACGAAGATGATTGAGCGTGGGATTGGTAGCGAGACTGGGGTGGATTGAAAAATAAAGAACGAGTATACCCATACCTTATTCTCATGTATTTCAGACCTTGCTTGTGCTTGGTTGGTCGTTCATTTCTTTGTTCTAGTCTCATGTTGTAAACTCATGTGTGCCCCAGTGGCCTAATAAGTCACTGGCCTCCTAAGCCAGGGATTGTGCCTTCGAGTCCCGTCTGGGGTGATTTGAAGCAGAGTGGCGCAGCGGAAGCGTCCTGGGCCCATAACCCAGAGGTCGATGGATCGAAACCATCCTCTGCTATAATCAGTTATTTTCAATGTTTCAGTCTTAAAATGAATAGCATTTAAAATCAGAATCAAGAATCCCTTGCTGCAGTACGTGTGGACTACCCAACACGTATTGCCCACATCAGATGCCGTGATGGCAATTTAAAGTTGTTTACCATAAAAAATAACAATGTGCATTGAGCTAGGGTTTAGATGATGCATCTATATTTTCTAACTATTAAGCAGAGTGGCGAAGTGGAACCGTGCTGGGCCTATAAGCCAGAGGTCGATGGATCGAAACCATCCTCTGCTAAAATTAGTTATTTTCAATGTTTCAGTCTTAAAATGAATAGCATTTAAAATCAGAATCAGGAATCCCTTGCTGCAGTACGTGTGGACTACCCAACACGTATTGCCCACATCAGATGCCGTGATGGCAATTTAAAGATGTTTACCACAAAAAATAACAATGCGCAAAGAGCCAGGGTTTACATGATGCATCTATATATTTTGTAACTGTAAGGCAGAGTGGCGCAGCGGAAGCGTGCTGGGCCCATAACCCAGAGGTCGTTGGATCGAAACCATTCTCTGCTAGTCGGAATATCTAGAATTATTTCAATCAATGAAATGAATTCCAATAACATATTTAGTCTAGCCTCAATAGATAGCATGAAGTGTTCTACTCACAGTATTAGTGATAAATAGCGATCAATTTAAAACAAATATCCGTTACGAAGATGATTGAGCGTGGGAACGGTAGCGAGACTGGGGTGGATTGAAAAATAAAGAACGAGTATACCTATACCTTATTCTCATGAATTTCAGACCTTGCTAGTGCTTGGATGGTCGTTCATTTCTTTGTTCTAGTCTCATGTTGCAGACACATGTGTGCCCCAGTGGCCTAATGCATAAGTCACTGGCCTCCTAAGCCAGGGATTGTGGCTTCGAGTCCCGTCTGGGGTGATTTGAAGCAGAGTGGCGTAGCGGAAGCGTGCTGGGCCCATAACCCAGAGGTCGATGGATCGAAACCATCCTCTGCTATAATCAGTTATTTTCAATGTTTCAGTCTTAAAATGAATAGCATTTAGAATCAAGAATCCCATGCTGCAGTACGTGTGGACTACCCGACACGTATTGCCCACTTCAGAAGCCGTGATGGCAATTTAAAGATGTTTACCACAAAAAATAACAATGCGCAAAGAGCCAGGGTTTAGATGTTGCATCTATATTTTATAACTGTTAAGCAGAGTGGGGCAGCGGAAGCGTGCTGGGCCCATAACCCAGAGGTCGCTGAATCGAAACCATCCTCTGCTAAAATCAGTTATTTTCAATGTTTCAGTCTTAAAATGAATAGCATTTAAAATCAGAATCAAGAATCCCTTGCTGCAGTACGTGTGGACTACCCAACACGTATTGCCCACATCAGATGCCGTGATGGCAATTTAAAGATGTTTACCACAAAAAATAACAATGCGCAAAGAGCCAGGGTTTACATGATGCATCTATATTTTGTAACTGTAAAGCAGAGTGGCGCAGCGGAAGCGTGCTGGGCCCATAACCCAGAGGTCGATGGATCGAAACCATCCTCTGCTATAATCAGTTGTCTTCAATGTTTCAGTCTTAAAATGAATAGCATTTAAAATCTGAATCAAGAATCCCTTGCTGCAGTACGTGTGGACTACCCGACACGTATTGCCCACTTCAGAAGCCGTGATGGCAATTTAAAGATGTTTACCACAAAAAATAGCAATGCGCAAAGAGCCAGGGTTTAGATGTTGCATCTATATTTTATAACTGTTAAGCAGAGTGGGGTAGCGGAAGCGTGCTGGGCCCATAACCCAGAGGTCGATGGATCGAAACCATCCTCTGCTAAAATCAGTTAGTTTCAATGTTTCAGTCTTAAAATGAATAGCATTTAAAATCACAATCAAGAATCCCTTGCTGCAGTACGTGTGGACTACCCAACACGTATTGCCCACATCAGATGCCGTGATGGCAATTTAAAGATGTTTACCACAAAAAATAACAATGCGCAAAGAGCCAGGGTTTAGATGATGCATCTATATTTTGTAACTGTAAAGCAGAGTGGCGCAGCGGAAGCGTGCTGGGCCCATAACCCAGAGGTCGATGGATCGAAACCATCCTCTGCTAAAATCAGTTATTTTCAATGTTTCAGTCTTAAAATGAATAGCATTTAAAATCAGAATCAGGAATCCCTTGCTGCAGTACGTGTGGACTACCCAACACGTATTGCCCACATCAGATGCCGTGATGGCAATTTAAAGATGTTTACTACAAAAAATAACAATGCGCAAAGAGCCAGGGTTTACATGATGCATCTATATTTTGTAACTGTAAAGCAGAGTGGCGCAGCGGAAGCGTGCTGGGCCCATAACCCAGAGGTCGATGGATCGAAACCATTTTCTGCTAGTCGGAATATCTAGAATTATTTCAATCAATGAAATGAATTCCAATAACATATTTAGTCTAGCCTCAATAGATAGCATGAAGTGTTCTACTCACAATATTAGTGATACATAGCGCTCATTTTAAAACAAATATCCGTTACGAAGATGATTGAGCGTGGGAATGGTAGCGAGACTGGGGTGGATTGAAAAATAAAGAACGAGTATACCTATACCTTATTCTCATGAATTTCAGACCTTGCTAGTGCTTGGTTGGTCGTTCATTTCTTTGTTCTAGTCTCATGTTGTAGACACATGTGTGCCCCAGTGGCCTGATGGATAAGTCACTGGCCTCCTAAGCCAGGGATTGTGGGTTCGAGTCCCGTCTGTGGTGATTTGAAGCAGAGTGGCGCAGCGGAAGCGTGCTGGGCCCATAACCCAGAGGTCGATGGATCGAAACCATCATCTGCTATAATCAGTTATTTTCAATGTTTCACTCTTAAAATGAATAGCATTTAGAATCAAGAATCCCTTGCTGCAGTACGTGTGGACTACCCGACACGTATTGCCCACTTCAGAAGCCGTGATGGCAATTTAAAGATGTTTACCACAAAAAATAACAATGCGCAAAGAGCCAGGGTTTGGATGTTGCATCTATATTTTATAAATGTTAAGCAGAGTGGGGCAGCGGAAGCGTGCTGGGACCATAACCCAGAGGTCGATGGATCGAAACCATCCTCTGCTAAATTTAGTTATTTTCAATGTTTCAGCCTTAAAATGAATAGCATTTAAAATCAGAATCAAGAATCCCTTGCTGCAGTACGTGTGGACTACCCAACACGTATTGCCCACATCAGATGCCATGATGGCAATTTAAAGATATACCAAAAAAAAAAAACAATGCGCAAAGAGCCAGGGTTTAAATTATGCATCTATATATTGTAACTGTAAAGCAGAGTGGCGTAGCGGAATCGTGCTGGGCCCATAACCCAGAGGTCGATGGATCGAAACCATCCTCTGCTAGTAGGAATACCTAAAATTGCATCAATCAATGAAATGAATTGCAATTAAATAATTAGTGTAGCCTCAATAGATAGTATGAAGTGTTCTACTCACAATATTAGTGATACATAGCGATGATTTTAAAACAAATATCCGTTACGAAGATGATTGAGCGTGGGATTGGTAGCGAGACTGGGGTGGATTGAAAAATAAAGAACGAGTATACCTATACCTTACTCTCATGAATTTCAGACCTTGCTAGTGCTTGGTTGGTCGTTCATTTCTTTGTTCTAGTCTCATGTTGCAGACAAATGTGTGCCCCAGTGGCCTAATGGATAAGTCACTGGCCTCCTAAGCCAGGGATTGTGGCTTCGAGTCCCGTCTGGGGTGATTTGAAGCAGAGTGGCGTAGCGGAAGCGTGCTGGGCCCATAACCCAGAGGTCGATGGATCGACACCATCCTCTGCTATAATCAGTTATTTTCAATGTTTCAGTCTTAAAATGAATAGCATTTAGAATCAAGAATCCCTTGCTGCAGTACGTGTTGACTACCCAACACGGATTGCCCACATCAGATGCCGTGATGGCAATTTAAAGCCGTTTACCATAAAAAATAACAATGTGCATTGAGCTAGGGTTTAGTTGATGCATCTATATTTTGTAACTGTTAAGCAGAGTGGCGCAGCGGAAGCGTGCTGGGCCCATAACCCAGAGGTCGATGGATCGAAACCATCCTCTGCTAGTAGGAATACCTAAAATTGCATCAATCAATGAAATGAATTGCAATTAAATATTTAGTCTAGCCTCAATAGATAGCATGAAGTGTTCTACTCACAATATTAGTGATACATAGCGATCATTTTAAAACAAATATCCGTTACGAAGATGATTGAGCGTGGGATTGGTAGCGAGACTGGGGTGGATTGAAAAATAAAGAACGAGTATACCTATACCTTATTCTCATGTATTTCAGACCTTGCTAGTGCTTGGTTGGTCGTTCATTTCTTTGTTCTAGTCTCATGTTTTAAACACATGTGTGCCCCAGTGGCCTAATGGATAAGGCACTGGCCTCCTAAGCCAGGGATTGTGGGTTAGAGTCCTGTCTGGGGTGATTTTAAGCAGAGTGGCGCAGCGGAAGCGTGCTGGGCCCATAACCCAGAGGTCGATGGATCGAAACCATCCTCTGCTAAAATCAGTTATTTTCAAGGTTTCAGTCTTAAAATGAATAGCATTTAACATCAGAATCAAGAATCCCTTGCTGCAGTACGTGTGGACTACCCAACACGTATTGCCCACATCAGATGCCGTGATGGCAATTTAAAGATGTTTACCACAAAAAATAACAATGCGCAAAGAGCCAGGGTTTACATGATGCATCTATATTTTACAACTGTAAAGCAGAGTGGCGTAGCGGAAGCGTGCTGGGCCCATAACCCAGAGGTCGATGGATCGAAACCATCCTCTGCTAGTAGGAATACCTAAAATTGCATCAATCAATGAAATGAATTGCAATTAAATATTTAGTCTAGCCTCAATAGATAGCATGAAGTGTTCTACTCACAATATTAGTGATACATAGCGATCATTTTAAAACAAATATCCGTTACGAAGATGATTGAGCGTGGGATTGGTAGCGAGACTGGGGTGGATTGAAAAATAAAGAACGAGTATACCCATACCTTATTCTCATGTATTTCAGACCTTGCTAGTGCTTGGTTGGTCGTTCATTTCTTTGTTCTAGTCTCATGTTGTAAACTCATGTGTGCCCCAGTGGCCTAATAAGTCACTGGCCTCCTAAGCCAGGGATTGTGGGTTTGAGTCCCGTCTGGGGTGATTTGAAGCAGAGTGGCGCAGCGGAAGCGTGCTGGGCCCATAACCCAGAGGTCGATGGATCGAACCCTCCTCTGCTATAATCAGTTATTTTCAATGTTTCAGTCTTAAAATAGCATTTAAAATCAGAATCAAGAATCCCTTGCTGCAGTACGTGTGGACTACCCAACACGTATTGCCCACATCAGATGCCGTGATGGCAATTTAAAGCCGTTTACCATAAAAAATAACAATGTGCATTGAGCTAGGGTTTAGTTGATGCATCTATATTTTGTAACTGTTAAGCAGAGTGGCGCAGCGGAAGCGTGCTGGGCCCATAACCCAGAGGTTGATGGATCAAAACCATCCTCTGCTAGTAGGAATACCTAAAATTGCATCAATCAATGAAATGAATTGCAATTACATATTTAGTCTAGCCTCAATAGATAGCATGAAGTGTTCTACTCACAATATTAGCGATACATAGCGATCATTTTAAAACAAATATCCGTTACGAAGATGATTGAGCGTGGGATTGGTAGCGAGACTGGGGTGGATTGAAAAATAAAGAACGAGTATACCTATACCTTATTCTCATGTATTTCAGACCTTGCTAGTGCTTGGTTGGTCATTCATTTCTTTGTTCTAGTCTCACGTTGTAAACTCATGTGTGCCCCAGTGGCCTAATAAGTCACTGGCCTCCTAAGCCAGGGATTGTGGGTTCGAGTCCCGTCTGGGGTGATTTGAAGCAGAGTGGCGCAGCGGAAGCGTGCTGGGCCCATAACCCAGAGGTCGATGGATCGAAAACATCCTCTGCTAAAATCAGTTATTTTCAAGGTTTCAGTCTTAAAATGAATAGCATTTAAAATCAGAATCAAGAATCCCTTGCTGCAGTACGTGTGGACTACCCAACACGTATTGCCCACATCAGATGCCGTGATGGCAATTTAAAGATGTTTACCACAAAAAATAACAATGCGCAAAGAGCAAGGGTTTAAATGATGCATCTATATTTTCTAACTGTTAAGCAGAGTGGCGAAGCGGAACCGTGCTGGGCCTATAACACAGAGGTCGATGGATCGAAACCATCCTCTGCTAAAATTAGTTATTTTCAATGTTTCAGTCTTAAAATGAATAGCATTTAAAATCAGAATCAGGAATCCCTTGCTGCAGTACGTGTGGACTACCCAACACGTATTGCCCACATCAGATGCCGTGATGGCAATTTAAAGATGTTTGCCACAAAAAATAACAATGCGCAAAGAGCCAGGGTTTACATGATGCATCTATATTTTGTAACTGTAAAGGAGAGTGGCGCAGCGGAAGCGTGCTGGGCCCATAACCCAGAGGTCGATGGATCGAAACCATCCTCTGCTATAATCAGTTAGTTTCAATGTTTCAGTCTTAAAATGAATAGCATTTAGAATCAAGAATCCCTTGCTGCAGTACGTGTGGACTACCCGACACGTATTGCCCACTTCAGAAGCCGTGATGGCAATTTAAAGATGTTTACCGCAAAAAATAACAATGCGCAAAGAGCCAGGGTTTAGATGTTGCATCTATATTTTATAGCTGTTAAGCAGAGTGGGGCAGCGGAAGCGTGCTGGGCCCATAACCCAGAGGTCGATGGATCGAAACCATCCTCTGCTAAAATCAGTTATTTTCAATGTTTCAGTCTTAAAATGAATAGCATTTAAAATCAGAATCAAGAATCCCTTGCTGCAGTACGTGTGGACTACCCAACACGTATTGCCCACATCAGATGCCGTGATGGCAATTTAAAGATGTTTACCACAAAAAATAACAATGCGCAAAGAGCCAGGGTTTACATGATGCATCTATATTTTGTAACTGTAAAGCAGAGTGGCGCCGCGGAAGCGTGCTGGGCCCATAACCCAGAGGTCGATGGATCGAAACCATTCTCTGCTAGTCGGAATATCTAGAATTATTTCAATCAATGAAATGAATTCCGATAACATATTTAGTCTAGCCTCAATAGATAGCATGACGTGTTCTACTCACAATATTAGTGATACATAGTGATCATTTTAAAACAAATATCCGTTACGAAGATGATTGAGCGTGGGATTGGTAGCGAGACTGGGGTGGATTGAAAAATAAAGAACGAGTATACCTATACCTTATTCTCATGTATTTCAGACCTTGCTAGTGCTTGGTTGGTCGTTCATTTCTTTGTTCTAGTCTCATTTGGTAGACACATGTGTGCCCCAGTGGCCTAATGGATAACTCACTGGCCTCCTATGCCAGGGATTGTGGGTTTGAGTCCTGTCTGGGGTGATTTGAAGCAGAGTGGCGCAGCGGAAGCGTTCTGGGCCCATAACCCAGAGGTCGATGGATCAAAACCATTCTCTGCTATAATCAGTTACTTTCAATGTTTCAGTCTTAAAATAGCATTTAAAATCAGAATCAAGAATCCCTTGCTGCAGTACGTGTGGACTACACAACACGTATTGCCCACATCAGATGCCCTGATGGCAATTTAAAGTTGTTTACCACAAAAAATAACAATGCGCAAAGAGCCAGGGTTTACATGATGCATCTATATTTTGTAACTGTAAAGCAGAGTGGCGCAGCGGAAGCGTGCTGGGCCCATAACCCAGATGTCGATGGATCGAAACCATTCTCTGCTAGTCGGAATATATAGAATTGTTTCAAGAAATGAATTGCAATAACATATTTAGTCTAGCCTCAATAGATAGCATGAAGTGTTCTACTCACAATATTAGTGATGCATAGCGATCCTTTTAAAACAAATATCCGTTACGAAGATGATTGAGCGTGGGATTGGTAGCGAGACTGGGGTGGATTGAAAAATAAAGAACGAGTAAACCCATACCTTATTCTCATGTATTTCAGACCTTGCTAGTGCTTGGTTGGTCGTTCATTTCTTTGTTCTAGTCTCATGTTGTAAACTCATGTGTGCCCCAGTGGCCTAATAAGTCACTGGCCTCCTAAGCCAGGGATTGTGGGTTCGAGTCCCGTCTGGGGTGATTTGAAGCAGAGTGGGGCAGCGGAAGCGTGCTGGGCCCATAACCCAGAGGTCGATGGATCGAAACCATCCTCTGCTAAAATCAGTTATTTTCAATGTTTCAGTCTTAAAATGAATAGCATTTAAAATGAGAATCAAGAATCCCTTGCTGCAGTACGTGTGGACTACCCAACACGTATTGCCCACATCAGATGCCATGATGGCAATTTAAAGATGTTTACCACAAAAAATAACAATGCGCAAAGAGCCAGGGTTTACATGATGCATCTATATTTTGTAATTGTAAAGCAGTGTGGCGCAGCGGAAGCGTGCTGGGCCCATAACCCAGAGGTCGATGGATCGAAACCATTATCTGCTAGTCGGATTATCTAGAATTACTTCAATCAATGAAATGAATTGCAATAACATATTTAGTCTAGCCTCAATAGATAGCATGAAGTGTTCTACTCACAATATTAGTGATACATAGCAATCATTTTAAAACAAATATCCGTTACGAAGATGATTGAGCGTGGGATTGGTAGCGAGACTGGGGTGGATTGAAAAATAAAGAACGAGTATACCTATACCTTATTCTCATGTATTTCAGACCTTGCTAGTGCTTGGTTGGTCGTTCATTTCTTTGTTCTAGTCTCACGTTGTAAACTCATGTGTGCCCCAGTGGCCTAATAAGTCACTGGCCTCCTAAGCCAGGGATTGTGGGTTCGAGTCCCGTCTGGGGTGATTTGAAGCAGCGTGGCGCAGCGGAAGCGTGCTGGGCCCATAACCCAGAGGTCGATGGATCGAAAACATCCTCTGCTAAAATCAGTTATTTTCAAGGTTTCAGTCTTAAAATGAATAGCATTTAAAATCAGAATCAAGAATCCTTTGCTGCAGTACGTGTGGACTACCCAACACGTATTGCCCACATCAGATGCCGTCATGGCAATTTAAAGATGTTTACCACAAAAAATAACAATGCGCAAAGAGCAAGGGTTTAAATGATGCATCTATATTTTCTAACTGTTAAGCAGAGTTGCGAAGCGGAACCGTGCTGGGCCTATAACCCAGAGGTCGATGGATCGAAACCATCCTCTGCTAAAATTAGTTATTTTCAATGTTTCAGTCTTAAAATGAATAGCATTTAAAATCAGAATCAGGAATCCCTTGCTGCAGTACGTGTGGACTACCCAACACGTATTGCCCACATCAGATGCCGTGATGGCAATTTAAAGATGTTTGCCACAAAAAATAACAATGCGCAAAGAGCCAGGGTTTACATGATGCATCTATATTTTGTAACTGTAAAGGAGAGTGGCGCAGCGGAAGCGTGCTGGGCCCATAACCCAGAGGTCGATGGATCGAAACCATCCTCTGCTATAATCAGTTAGTTTCAATGTTTCAGTCTTAAAATGAATAGCATTTAGAATCAAGAATCCCTTGCTGCAGTACGTGTGGACTACCCGACACGTATTGCCCACTTCAGAAGCCGTGATGGCAATTTAAAGATGTTTACCGCAAAAAATAACAATGCGCAAAGAGCCAGGGTTTAGATGTTGCATCTATATTTTATAGCTGTTAAGCAGAGTGGGGCAGCGGAAGCGTGCTGGGCCCATAACCCAGAGGTCGATGGATCGAAACCATCCTCTGCTAAAATCAGTTATATTCAATGTTTCAGTCTTAAAATGAATAGCATTCAGAATCAAGAATCCCTTGCTGCAGTACGTGTGGACTACCCAACACGTATTGCCCACATCAGATGCCGTGATGGCAATTTAAAGATGTTTACCACAAAAAATAACAATGCGCAAAGAGCCAGGGTTTACATGATGCATCTATATTTTGTAACTGTAAAGCAGAGTGGCGCCGCGGAAGCGTGCTGGGCCCATAACCCAGAGGTCGATGGATCGAAACCATTCTCTGCTAGTCGGAATATCTAGAATTATTTCAATCAATGAAATGAATTCCGATAACATATTTAGTCTAGCCTCAATAGATAGCATGAAGTGTTCTACTCACAATATTAGTGATACATAGTGATCATTTTAAAACAAATATCCGTTACGAAGATGATTGAGCGTGGGATTGGTAGCGAGACTGGGGTGGATTGAAAAATAAAGAACGAGTATACCTATACCTTATTCTCATGTATTTCAGACCTTGCTAGTGCTTGGTTGGTCGTTCATTTCTTTGTTCTAGTCTCATGTTGTAGACACATGTGTGCCCCAGTGGCCTAATGGATAACTCACTGGCCTCCTATGCCAGGGATTGTGGGTTTGAGTCCTGTCTGGGGTGATTTGAAGCAGAGTGGTGCAGCGGAAGCGTGCTGGGCCCATAACCCAGATGTCGATGGATCGAAACCATTCTCTGCTATAATCAGTTATTTTCAATGTTTCAGTCTTAAAATAGCATTTAAAATCAGAATCAAGAATCCCTTGCTGCAGTACGTGTGGACTACACAACACGTATTGCCCACATCAGATGCCGTGATGGCAATTTAAAGTTGTTTACCACAAAAAATAACAATGCGCAAAGAGCCAGGGTTTACATGATGCATCTATATTTTGTAACTGTAAAGCAGAGTGGCGCAGCGGAAGCGTGCTGGGCCCATAACCCAGATGTCGATGGATCGAAACCATTCTCTGCTAGTCGGAATATCTAGAATTATTTCAAGAAATGAATTGCAATAACATATTTAGTCTAGCCTCAATAGATAGCATGAAGTGTTCTACTCACAATATTAGTGATACATAGCGATCATTTTAAAACAAATATCCGTTACGAAGATGATTGAGCGTGGGATTGGTAGCGAGACTGGGGTGGATTGAAAAATAAAGAACGAGTATACCCATACCTTATTCTCATGTATTTCAGACCTTGCTAGTGCTTGGTTGGTCGTTCATTTCTTTGTTCTAGTCTCATGTTGTAAACCCATGTGTGCCCCAGTGGCCTAATGGATAAGGCACTGGCCTCCTAAGCCAGGGATTGTGGGTTCGAGTCCCGTCTGGGGTGATTTTAAGCAGAGTGGCGCAGCGGAAGCGTGCTGGGCCCATAACCCAGAGGTCGATGGATCGAAACCATCCTCTGCTAAAATCAGTTATTTTCAATGTTTCAGTCTTAAAATGAATAGCATTTAAAATCAGAATCAGGAATCCCTTGCTGCAGTACGTGTGGACTACCCAACACGTATTGCCCACATCAGATGCCGTGATGGCAATTTAAAGATGTTTACCACAAAAAATAACAATGCGCAAAGAGCCAGGGTTTACATGATGCATCTATATTTTGTAACTGTAAAGCAGAGTGGCGCAGCGGAAGCGTGCTGGGCCCATAACCCAGAGGTCGATGGATCGAAACCATTTTCTGCTAGTCGGAATATCTAGAATTATTTCAATCAATGAAATGAATTCCAATAACATATTTAGTCTAGCCTCAATAGATAGCATGAAGTGTTCTACTCACAATATTAGTGATACATAGCGCTCATTTTAAAACAAATATCCGTTACGAAGATGATTGAGCGTGGGAATGGTAGCGAGACTGGGGTGGATTGAAAAATAAAGAACGAGTATACCTATACCTTATTCTCATGAATTTCAGACCTTGCTAGTGCTTGGTTGGTCGTTCATTTCTTTGTTCTAGTCTCATGTTGTAGACACATGTGTGCCCCAGTGGCCTGATGGATAAGTCACTGGCCTCCTAAGCCAGGGATTGTGGGTTCGAGTCCCGTCTGTGGTGATTTGAAGCAGAGTGGCGCAGCGGATGCGTGCTGGGCCCATAACCCAGAGGTCGATGGATCGAAACCATCCTCTGCTATAATCAGTTATTTTCAATGTTTCAGTCTTAAAATGAATAGCATTTAGAATCAAGAATCCCTTGCTGCAGTACGTGTGGACTACCCGACACGTATTGCCCACTTCAGAAGCCGTGATGGCAATTTAAAGATGTTTACCACAAAAAATAACAATGCGCAAAGAGCCAGGGTTTAGATGTTGCATCTATATTTTATAAATGTTAAGCAGAGTGGGGCAGCGGAAGCGTGCTGGGCCCATAACCCAGAGGTCGATGGATCGAAACCATCCTCTGCTAAATTTAGTTATTTTCAATGTTTCAGTCTTAAAATGAATAGCATTTAAAATCAGAATCAAGAATCCCTTGCTGCAGGACGTGTGGACTACCCAACACGTATTGCCCACATCAGATGCCGTGATGGCAATTTAAAGATGTTTACCACAAAAAATAACAATGCGCAAAGAGCCAGGGTTTACATGATGCATCTATATTTTGTAACTGTAAAGCAGAGTGGCGCAGCGGAAGCGTGCTGGGCCCATAACCCAGAGGTCGATGGATTGAAACCATTCTCTGCTAGTCGGAATATCTAGAATTATTTCAATCAATGAAATGAATTCCGATAACATATTTAGTCTAGCCTCAATAGATAGCATGAAGTGTTCTACTCACAATATTAGTGATACATAGTGATCATTTTAAAACAAATATCCGTTACGAAGATGATTGAGCGTGGGATTGGTAGCGAGACTGGGGTGGATTGAAAAATAAAGAACGAGTATACCTATACCTTATTCTCATGTATTTCAGACCTTGCTAGTGCTTGGTTGGTCGTTCATTTCTTTGTTCTAGTCTCATGTTGTAGACACATGTGTGCCCCAGTGGCCTAATGGATAAGTCACTGGCCTCATATGCCAGGGATTATCGGTTCGAGTCCCGTCTGGGGTGATTTGAAGCAGAGTGGTGCAGCGGAAGCGTGCTGGGCCCATAACCCAGAGGTCGATGGATCGAAACCATCCTCTGCTATAATCAGTTGTCTTCAATGTTTCAGTCTTAAAATGAATAGCATTTAAAATCAGAATCAAGAATCCCTTGCTGCAGTACGTGTGGACTACCCGACACGTATTGCCCACTTCAGAAGCCGTGATGGCAATTTAAAGATGTTTACCACAAAAAATAGCAATGCGCAAAGAGCCAGGGTTTAGATGTTGCATCTATATTTTTTAACTGTTAAGCAGAGTGGGGCAGCGGAAGCGTGCTGGGCCCATAACCCAGAGGTCGATGGATTGAAACCATCCTCTGCTAATATCAGTTACTTTCAATGTTTCAGTCTTAAAATGAATAGCATTTAAAATCAGAATCAAGAATCCCTTGCTGCAGTACGTGTGGACTACCCAACACGTATTGCCC
>NC_044053.1:24137147-24154647 GCF_902167405.1 Gadus morhua
ACTTCAGAAGCCGTGATGGCAATTTAAAGATGTTTACCACAAAAAATAACAATGCGCAAAGAGCCAGGGTTTACATGTTGCATCTATATTTTATAACTGTTGAGCAGAGTGGGGCAGCGGAAGCGTGCTGGGCCCATAACCCAGAGGTCGATGGATCGAAACCATCCTCTGCTAAAATCAGTTATTTTCAATGTTTCAGTCTTAAAATGAATAGCATTTAAAATCAGAATCAAGAATCCCTTGCTGCAGTACGTGTGGACTACCCAACACGTATTGCCCACATCAGATGCCGTGATGGCAATTTAAAGATGTTTACCACAAAAAATAACAATGTGCAAAGAGCCAGGGTTTACATGATGCATCTATAATTTGTAACTGTAAAGCAGAGTGGCGCAGCGGAAGCGTGCTGGGCCCATAACCCAGAGGTCGATGGATCGAAACCATTCTCTGCTAGTCGGAATATCTAGATTTATTTCAATCAATGAAATGAATTCCAATAACATATTTAGTCTAGCCTCAATAGATAGCATGAAGTGTTCTACTCACAATATTAGTGATACATAGTGATCATTTTAAAACAAATATCCGTTACGAAGATGATTGAGCGTGGGATTGGTAGCGAGACTGGGATGGATTGAAAAATAAAGAACGAGTATACCCATACCTTATTCTCATGTATTTCAGACCTTGCTAGTGCTTGGTTGGTCGTTCATTTCTTCGTTCTAGTCTCATGTTGTAAACTCATGTGTGCCCCAGTGGCCTAATAAGTCACTGGCCTCCTAAGCCAGGGATTGTGGGTTCGAGTCCCGTCTGGGGTGATTTGAAGCAGAGTGGCGCAGCGGAAGCGTCCTGGCCCCATAACCCAGAGGTCGATGGATCGAAACCATCCTCTGCTATAATCAGTTATTTTCAATGTTTCAGTCTTAAAATGAATAGCATTTAAAATCAGAATCAAGAATCCCTTGCTGCAGTACGTGTGGACTACCCAACACGTATTGCCCACATCAGATGCCGTGATGGCAATCTAAAGTTGTTTACCATAAAAAATAACAATGTGCATTGAGCTAGGGTTTAGATGATGCATCTATATTTTCTAATTGTTAAGCAGAGTGGCGAAGTGGAACCGTGCTGGGCCTATAACCCAGAGGTCGATGGATCGAAACCATCCTCTGCTAAAATCAGTTATTTTCAATGTTTCAGTCTTAAAATGAATAGCATTTAAAATCAGAATCAAGAATCCCTTGCTGCAGTACGTGTGGACTACCCAACACGTATTGCCCACATCAGATGCCGTGATGGCAATTTAAAGATGTTTACCACAAAAAATAACAATGCGCAAAGAGACAGGGTTTACATGATGCATCTATATTTGCTAACTGTTAAGCAGAGTGGCGAAGCGGAACCGTGCTGGGCCCATAACCCAGAGGTCGATGGATCGAAACCATCCTCTGCTAAAATTAGTTATTTTCAATGTTTCAGTCTTAAAATGAATAGCATTTAAAATCAGAATCAGGAATCCCTTGCTGCAGTACGTGTGGACTACCCAACACGTATTGCCCACATCAGATGCCGTGATGGCAATTTAAAGATGTTTACCACAAAAAATAACAGTGCGCAAAGAGCCAGGGTTTACATGATGCATCTATATATTGTGACTGTAAAGGAGAGTGGCGCAGCGGAAGCGTGCTGGGCCCATAACCCAGAGGTCGATGGATCGAAACCATTCTCTGCTAGTCGGAATATCTAGATTTATTTCAATCAATGAAATGAATTCCAATAACATATTTAGTCTAGCCTCAATAGACAGCATGAAGTGTTCTACTCACAATATTAGTGATACATAGTGATCATTTTAAAACAAATATCCGTTACGAAGATGATTGAGCGTGGGATTGGTAGCGAGACTGGGATGGATTGAAAAATAAAGAACGAGTATACCCATACCTTATTCTCATGTATTTCAGACCTTGCTAGTGCTTGGTTGGTCGTTCATTTCTTCGTTCTAGTCTCATGTTGTAAACTCATGTGTGCCCCAGTGGCCTAATAAGTCACTGGCCTCCTAAGCCAGGGATTGTGGGTTCGAGTCCCGTCTGGGGTGATTTGAAGCAGAGTGGCGCAGCGGAAGCGTCCTGGCCCCATAACCCAGAGGTCGATGGATCGAAACCATCCTCTGCTATAATCAGTTATTTTCAATGTTTCAGTCTTAAAATGAATAGCATTTAAAATCAGAATCAAGAATCCCTTGCTGCAGTACGTGTGGACTACCCAACACGTATTGCCCACATCAGATGCCGTGATGGCAATCTAAAGTTGTTTACCATAAAAAATAACAATGTGCATTGAGCTAGGGTTTAGATGATGCATCTATATTTTCTAACTGTTAAGCAGAGTGGCGAAGTGGAACCGTGCTGGGCCTATAACCCAGAGGTTGATGGATCGGAACCATCCTCTGCTAAAATTAGTTATTTTCAATGTTTCAGTCTTAAAATGAATAGCATTTAAAATCAGAATCAGGAATCCCTTGCTGCAGTACGTGTGGACTACCCAACACGTATTGCCCACATCAGATGCCGTGATGGCAATTTAAAGATGTTTACCACAAAAAATAACAATGCGCAAAGAGCCAGGGTTTACATGATGCATCTATATTTTGTAACTGTAAGGCAGAGTGGGGCAGCGGAAGCGTGCTGGGCCCATAACCCAGAGGTCGTTGGATCGAAACCATTCTCTGCTAGTCGGAATATCTAGAATTATTTCAATCAATGAAATGAATCCCAATAACATATTTAGTCTAGCCTCAATAGATAGCATGAAGTGTTCTACTCACAATATTAGTGATACATAGCGATCAATTTAAAACAAATATCCGTTACGAAGATGATTGAGCGTGGGAATGGTAGCGAGACCGGGGTGGATTGAAAAATAAAGAACGAGTATACCTATACCTTATTCTCATGAATTTCAGACCTTGCTAGTGCTTGGTTGGTCGTTCATTTCTTTGTTCTAGTCTCATGTTGTAGACACATGTGTGCCCCAGTGGCCTAATGGATAAGTCACTGGCCTCCTAAGCCAGGGATTGTGGCTTCGAGTCCCGTCTGGGGTGATTTGAAGCAGAGTGGCGCAGGGGAAGCGTGCTGGGCCCATAACCCAGAGGTCGATGGATCGAAACCATCTTCTGCTATAATCAGTTATTTTCAATGTTTCAGTCTTAAAATGAATAGCATTTAGAATCAAGAATCCCTTGCTGCAGTACGTGTGGACTACCCGACACGTATTGCCCACTTCAGAAGCCGTGATGGCAATTTAAAGATGTTTACCACAAAAAATAACAATGCGCAAAGAGCCAGGGTTTAGATGTTGCATCTATATTTTATAACTGTTAAGCAGAGTGGGGCAGCGGAAGCGTGCTGGGCCCATAACCCAGAGGTCGATGGATCGAAACCATCCTCTGCTAAAATCAGTTATTTTCAATGTTTCAGTCTTAAAATGAATAGCATTTAAAATCAGAATCAAGAATCCCTTGCTGCAGTACGTGTGGACTACCCAACACGTATTGCCCACATCAGATGCCGTGATGGCAATTTAAAGATGTTTACCACAAAAAATAACAATGCGCAAAGAGCCAGGGTTTAGATGATGCATCTATATTTTGTAACTGTAAAGCAGAGTGGCGCAGCGGAAGCGTGCTGGGCCCATAACCCAGAGGTCGATGGATCGAAACCATCCTCTGCTAAAATCAGTTATTTTCAATGTTTCAGTCTTAAAATGAATAGCATTTAAAATCAGAATCAAGAATCCCTTGCTGCAGTACGTGTGGACTACCCAACACGTATTGCCCACATCAGATGCCGTGATGGCAATTTAAAGATGTTTACCACAAAAAATAACAATGCGCAAAGAGCCAGGGTTTACATGATGCATCTATATATTGTAACTGTTAAGTAGAGTGGCGTAGCGGAACCGTGCTGGGCCCATAACCCAGAGGTCGATGGATCGAAACCATCCTCTGCTAATATCAGTTATTTTCAATGTTTCAGTCTTAAAATGAATAGCATTTAAAATCAGAATCAAGAATCCCTTGCTGCAGTACGTGTGGACTACCCGACACGTATTGCCCACTTCAGAAGCCGTGATGGCAATTTAAAGATGTTTACCACAAAAAATAGCAATGCGCAAAGAGCCAGGGTTTAGATGTTGCATCTATATTTTATCACTGTTAAGCAGAGTGGCGCAGGGGAAGCGTGCTGGGCCCATAACCCAGAGGTCGATGGATCGAAACCATCCTCTGCTAAAATCAGTTATTTTCAATGTTTCAGTCTTAAAATGAATAGCATTTAAAATCAGAATCAAGAATCCCTTGCTGCAGTACGTGTGGACTACCCAACACGCATTGCCCACATCAGATGCCGTGATGGCAATTTAAAGATGTTTACCACAAAAAATAACAATGCGCAAAGAGCCAGGGTTTAGATGTTGCATCTATATTTTATAACTGTTAAGCAGAGTGGGGCAGCGGAAGCGTGCTGGGCCCATAACCCAGAGGTCGATGGATCGAAACCATCCTCTGCTAAAATCAGTTATTTTCAATGTTTCAGTCTTAAAATGAATAGCATTTAAAATCAGAATCAAGAATCCCTTGCTGCAGTACGTGTGGACTACCCAACACGTATTGCCCACATCAGATGCCGTGATGGCAATTTAAAGATGTTTACCACAAAAAATAACAGTGCGCAAAGAGCCAGGGTTTACATGATGCATCTATACATTGTAACTGTAAAGTAGAGTGGCGCAGCGGAAGCGTGCTGGGCCCATAACCCAGAGGTCGATGGATCGAAATCATTCTCTGCTAGTCGGAATATCTAGAATTATTTCAATCAATGAAATGAATTCCAATAACATATTTAGTCTAGCCTCAATAGATAGCATGAAGTGTTCTACTCACAATATTAGTGATACGTAGCGATCATTTTAAAACAAATATCCGTTACGAAGATGATTGAGCGTGGGATTGGTAGCGAGACTGGGGTGGATTGAAAAATAAAGAACGAGTATACCTATACCTTATTCTCATGTTTTTCAGACCTTGCTAGTGCTTGGTTGGTCGTTCATTTCTTTGTTCTAGTCTCATGTTGTAGACTTATGTGTGCCCCAGTGGCCTAATGGATAAGTCACTGGCCAACTATGGCAGGGATTGTGGGTTTGAGTCCTGTCTGGGGTGATTTAAAGCAGAGTGGCGCAGCGGAAGCGTGCTGGGCCCATAACCCAGAGGTCGATGGATCGAAACCATCCTCTGCTAAAATTAGTTATTTTCAATGTTTCAGTCTTAAAATGAATAGCATTTAAAATCAGAATCAGGAATCCCTTGCTGCAGTACGTGTGGACTACCCAACACGTATTGCCCACATCAGATGCCGTGATGGCAATTTAAAGATGTTTACCACAAAAAATAACAATGCGCAAAGAGCCAGGGTTTCCATGATGCATCTATATATTGTAACTGTAAAGCAGAGTGGCGCAGCGGAAGCGTGCTGGGCCCATAACCCAGAGGTCGATGGATCGAAACCATCCTCTGCTATAATCAGTTATTTTCAATGTTTCAGTCTTAAAATGAATAGCATTTAGAATCAAGAATCCCTTGCTGCAGTACGTGTGGACTACCCGACACCTATTGCCCACTTCAGAAGCCGTGATGGCAATTTAAAGATGTTTACCACAAAAAATAACAATGCGCAAAGAGCCAGGGTTTAGATGTTGCATCTATATTTTATAACTGTTAAGCAGAGTGGGGCAGCGGAAGCGTGCTGGGCCCATAACCCAGAGGTCGATGGATCGAAACCATCCTCTGCTAAAATCAGTTATTTTCAATGTTTCAGTCTTAAAATGAATAGCATTTAAAATCAGAATCAAGAATCCCTTGCTGCAGTACGTGTGGACTACCCAACACGTATTGCCCACATCAGATGCCGTGATGGCAATTTAAAGATGTTTACCACAAAAAATAACAGTGCGCAAAGAGCCAGGGTTTACATGATGCATCTATATATTGTGACTGTAAAGGAGAGTGGCGCAGCGGAAGCGTGCTGGGCCCATAACCCAGAGGTCGATGGATCGAAACCATTCTCTGCTAGTCGGAATATCTAGATTTATTTCAATCAATGAAATGAATTCCAATAACATATTTAGTCTAGCCTCGATAG
The DNA here is from genome assembly GCF_902167405.1 of Gadus morhua. NCBI lineage: Eukaryota > Metazoa > Chordata > Actinopteri > Gadiformes > Gadidae > Gadus > Gadus morhua. The sequence goes on from NC_044053.1 coordinate 24,143,345, forward strand.
ATAGCATGAAGTGTTCTACTCACAATATTAGTGATACATAGTGATCATTTTAAAACAAATATCCGTTACGAAGATGATTGAGCGTGGGATTGGTAGCGAGACTGGGGTGGATTGAAAAATAAAGAACGAGTATACCCATACCTTATTCTCATGTATTTCAGACCTTGCTAGTGCTTGGTTGGTCGTTCATTTCTTCGTTCTAGTCTCATGTTGTAAACTCATGTGTGCCCCAGTGGCCTAATAAGTCACTGGCCTCCTAAGCCAGGGATTGTGGGTTCGAGTCCCGTCTGGGTTGATTTGAAGCAGAGTGGCGCAGCGGAAGCGTCCTGGCCCCATAACCCAGAGGTCGATGGATCGAAACCATCCTCTGCTATAATCAGTTATTTTCAATGTTTCAGTCTTAAAATGAATAGCATTTAAAATCAGAATCAAGAATCCCTTGCTGCAGTACGTGTGGACTACCCAACACGTATTGCCCACATCAGATGCCGTGATGGCAATTTAAAGTTGTTTACCATAAAAAATAACAATGTGCATTGAGCTAGGGTTTAGATGATGCATCTATATTTTCTAACTGTTAAGCAGAGTGGCGAAGTGGAACCGTGCTGGGCCTATAACCCAGAGGTTGATGGATCGAAACCATCCTCTGCTAAAATTAGTTATTTTCAATGTTTCAGTCTTAAAATGAATAGCATTTAAAATCAGAATCAGGAATCCCTTGCTGCAGTACGTGTGGACTACCCAACACGTATTGCCCACATCAGATGCCGTGATGGCAATTTAAAGATGTTTACCACAAAAAATAACAATGCGCAAAGAGCCAGGGTTTTCATGATGCATCTATATTTTGTAACTGTAAGGCAGAGTGGCGCAGCGGAAGCGTGCTGGGCCCATAACCCAGAGGTCGTTGGATCGAAACCATTCTCTGCTAGTCGGAATATCTAGAATTATTTCAATCAATGAAATGAATCCCAATAACATATTTAGTCTAGCCTCAATAGATAGCATGAAGTGTTCTACTCACAATATTAGTGATACATAGCGATCAATTTAAAACAAATATCCGTTACGAAGATGATTGAGCGTGGGAATGGTAGCGAGACTGGGGTGGATTGAAAAATAAAGAACGAGTATACCTATACCTTATTCTCATGAATTTCAGACCTTGCTAGTGCTTGGTTGGTCGTTCATTTCTTTGTTCTAGTCTCATGTTGTAGACACATGTGTGCCCCAGTGGCCTAATGGATAAGTCACTGGCCTCCTAAGCCAGGGATTGTGGGTTCGAGTCCCGTCTGGGGTGATTTGAAGCAGAGTGGCGCAGGGGAAGCGTGCTGGGCCCATAACCCAGAGGTCGATGGATCGAAACCATCCTCTGCTATAATCAGTTATTTTCAATGTTTCAGTCTTAAAATGAATAGCATTTAGAATCAAGAATCCCTTGCTGCAGTACGTGTGGACTACCCGACACGTATTGCCCACTTCAGAAGCCGTGATGGCAATTTAAAGATGTTTACCACAAAAAATAACAATGCGCAAAGAGCCAGGGTTTAGATGTTGCATCTATATTTTATAACTGTTAAGCAGAGTGGGGCAGCGGAAGCGTGCTGGGCCCATAACCCAGAGGTCGATGGATCGAAACCATCCTCTGCTAAAATCAGTTATTTTCAATGTTTCAGTCTTAAAATGAATAGCATTTAAAATCAGAATCAAGAATCCCTTGCTGCAGTACGTGTGGACTACCCAACACGTATTGCCCACATCAGATGCCGTGATGGCAATTTAAAGATGTTTACCACAAAAAATAACAATGCGCAAAGAGCCAGGGTTTACATGATGCATCTATATTTTGTAAGTGTAAAGCAGAGTGGCGCAGCGGAAGCGTGCTGGGCCCATAACCCAGAGGTCGATGGATCGAAACCATCCTCTGCTATAATCAGTTGTCTTCAATGTTTCAGTCTTAAAATGAATAGCATTTAAAATCAGAATCAAGAAACCCTTGCTGCAGTACGTGTGGACTACCCGACACGTATTGCCCACTTCAGAAGCCGTGATGGCAATTTAAAGATGTTTACCACAAAAAATAGCAATGCGCAAAGAGCCAGGGTTTAGATGTTGCATCTATATTTTATAATTGTTATGCAGAGTGGGGTAGCGGAAGCGTGCTGGGCCCATAACCCAGAGGTCGATGGATCGAAACCATCCTCTGCTAAAATCAGTTATTTTCAATGTTTCAGTCTTAAAATGAATAGCATTTAAAATCAGAATCAAGAATCCCTTGCTGCAGTACGTGTGGACTACCCAACACGTATTGCCCACATCAGATGCCGTGATGGCAATTTAAAGATGTTTACCACAAAAAATAACAATGCGCAAAGAGCCAGGGTTTACATGATGCATCTATATATTGTAACTGTTAAGTAGAGTGGCGTAGCGGAACCGTGCTGGGCCCATAACCCAGAGGTCGATGGATCGAAACCATCCTCTGCTAATATCAGTTATTTTCAATGTTTCAGTCTTGAAATGAATAGCATTTAAAATCAGAATCAAGAATCCCTTGCTGCAGTACGTGTGGACTACCCGACACGTATTGCCCACTTCAGAAGCCGTGATGGCAATTTAAAGATGTTTACCACAAAAAATAGCAATGCGCAAAGAGCCAGGGTTTAGATGTTGCATCTATATTTTATAACTGTTAAGCAGAGTGGGGTAGCGGAAGCGTGCTGGGCCCATAACCCAGAGGTCGATGGATCGAAACCATCCTCTGCTAAAATCAGTTATTTTCAATGTTTCAGTCTTAAGATGAATAGCATTTAAAATCAGAATCAAGAATCCCTTGCTGCAGTACGTGTGGACTACCCAACACGTATTGCCCATATCAGATGCCGTGATGGCAATTTAAAGATGTTTACCACAAAAAATAACAATGCGCAAAGAGCCAGGGTTTACATGATGCATCTATATATTGTAACTGTTAAGTAGAGTGGCGTAGCGGAACCGTGCTGGGCCCATAACCCAGAGGTCGATGGATCGAAACCATCCTCTGCTAATATCAGTTATTTTCAATGTTTCAGTCTTAAAATGAATAGCATTTAAAATCGGAATCAGGAATCCCTTGCTGCAGTACGTGTGGACTACCCACACGTATTGCCCACATCAGATACCGTGATGGCAATTTAAAGATGTTTACCACAAAAAATAACAGTGCGCAAAGAGCCAGGGTTTACATGATGCATCTATACATTGTAACTGTAAAGCAGAGTGGCGCAGCGGAAGCGTGCTGGGCCCATAACCCAGAGGTCGATGGATAGAAACCATTCTCTGCTAGTCGGAATATCTAGAATTACTTCAATCAATGAAATGAATTCCAATAACATATTTAGTCTAGCCTCAATAGATAGCATGAAGTGTTCTACTCACAATATTAGTGATACATAGCGATCATTTTAAAACAAATATCCGTTACGAAGATGATTGAGCGTGGGATTGGTAGCGAGACTGGGGTGGATTGAAAAATAAAGAACGAGTATACCTATACCTTATTCTCATGTTTTTCAGACCTTGCTAGTGCTTTGTTGGTCGTTCATTTCTTTGTTCTAGTCTCATGTTGTAGACCTATGTGTGCCCCAGTGGCCTAATGGATAAGTCACTGGCCTACTATGGCAGGGATTGTGGGTTTGAGTCCTGTCTGGGGTGATTTAAAGCAGAGTGGCGCAGCGGAAGCGTGCTGGGCCCATAACCCAGAGGTCGATGGATCGAAACCATCCTCTGCTAAAATTAGTTATTTTCAATGTTTCAGTCTTAAAATGAATAGCATTTAAAATCAGAATCAGGAATCCCTTGCTGCAGTACGTGTGGACTACCCAACACGTATTGCCCACATCAGATGCCGTGATGGCAATTTAAAGATGTTTACCACAAAAAATAACAATGCGCAAAGAGCCAGGGTTTCCATGATGCATCTATATTTTGTAACTGTAAAGCAGAGTGGCGCAGCGGAAGCGTGCTGGGCCCATAACCCAGAGGTCGATGGATCGAAACCATTCTCTGCTAGTCGGAATTTCTAGAATTATTTCAATCAATGAAATTAATTCCGATAACATATTTAGTCTAGCCTCAATAGATAGCATGAAGTGTTCTACTCACAATATTAGTGATACATAGTGATCATTTTAAAACAAATATCCGTTACGAAGATGATTGAGCGTGGGATTGGTAGCGAGACTGGGGTGGATTGAAAAATAAAGAACGAGTATACCTATACCTTATTCTCATGTATTTCAGACCTTGCTAGTGCTTGGTTGGTCGTTCATTTCTTCGTTCTAGTCTCATGTTGTAGACACATGTGTGCCCCAGCGGCCTAATGGATAAGTCACTGGCCTCCTATGCCAGGGATTGTGGGTTTGAGTCCTGTCTGGGGTGATTTGAAGCAGAGTGGCGCAGCGGAAGCGTGCTGGGCCCATAACCCAGAGGTCGATGGATCGAAACCATTCTCTGCTATAATCAGTTATTTTCAATGTTTCAGTCTTAAAATAGCATTTAAAATCAGAATCAAGAATCCCTTGCTGCAGTACGTGTGGACTACCCAACACGTATTGCCCACATCAGATGCCGTGATGGCAATTTAAAGATGTTTACCACAAAAAATAACAGTGCGCAAAGAGCCAGGGTTTACATGATGCATCTATATATTATAACTGTAAAGCAGAGTGGCGCAGCGGAAGCGTGCTGGGCCCATAACCCAGAGGTCGATGGATCGAAACCATTCTCTGCTAGTCGGAATATCTAGAATTATTTCAATCAATGAATTGCAATAAGATATTTAGTCTAGCCTCAATAGATAGCATGAAGTGTTCTACTCACAATATTAGTGATGCATAGCGATCCTTTTTAAACAAATATCCGTTACGAAGATGATTGAGCGTGGGATTGGTAGCGAGACTGGGGTGGATTGAAAAATAAAGAACGAGTAAACCCATACCTTATTCTCATGTATTTCAGACCTTGCTAGTGCTTGGTTGGTCGTTCATTTCTTTGTTCTAGTCTCATGTTGTAAACTCATGTGTGCCCCAGTGGCCTAATAAGTCACTGGCCTCCTAAGCCAGGGATTGTGGGTTCGAGTCCCGTCTGGGGTGATTTGAAGCAGAGTGGCGCAGCGGAAGCGTGCTGGGCCCATAACCCAGAGGTCGATGGATCGAAACCATCCTCTGCTAAAATCAGTTATTTTCAATGTTTCAGTCTTAAAATGAATAGCATTTAAAATCAGAATCAAGAATCCCTTGCTGCAGTACGTGTGGACTACCCAACACGTATTGCCCACATCAGATGCCATGATGGCAATTTAAAGATGTTTACCACAAAAAATAACAATGCGCAAAGAGCCAGGGTTTAAATGATGCATCTATATTTTTTGTAACTGTAAAGTAGAGTGGCGCAGCGGAAGCGTGCTGGGCCCATAACCCAGAGGTCGATGGATCGAAACCATGCTCTGCTAGTCGGATTATCTAGAATTATTTCAATCAATGAAATGAATTGCAATAACATATTTAGTCTAGCCTCAATAGATAGCATGAAGTGTTCTACTCACAATATTAGTGATACATAGCGATCATTTTAAAACAAATATCCGTTACGAAGATGATTGAGCGTGGGATTGGTAGCGAGACTGGGGTGGATTGAAAAATAAAGAACGAGTATACCTATACCTTATTCTCATGTATTTCACACCTTGCTAGTGCTTGGTTGGTTGTTCATTTCTTTGTTCTAGTCTCATGTTGTAGACACATGTGTGCCCCAGTGGCCTAATGGATAAGGCACTGGCCTCCTAAGCCAGGGATTGTGGGTTCGAGTCCCGTCTGGGGTGATTTTAAGCAGAATGGCGCAGCGGAAGCGTGCTGGGCCCATAACCCAGAGGTCGATGGATCGAAACCATCCTCTGCTATAATCAGTTCTTTTCAATGTTTCAGTCTTAAAATGAATAGCATTTAAAATCAGAATCAAGAATCCCTTGCTGCAGTACGTGTGGACTACCCAACACGTATTGCCCACATCAGATGCCGTGATGGCAATTTAAAGATGTTTACCAAAAAAAAAAAACAATGCGCAAAGAGCCAGGGTTTAAATGATGCATCTATACATTGTAACTGTAAAGCAGAGTGGCGTAGCGGAAGCGTGCTGGGCCCATAACCCAGAGGTCGATGGATCGAAACCATCCTCTGCTAGTAGGAATACCTAAAATTGCATCAATCAATGAATTGCAATTAGGTATTTAGTGTAGCCTCAATAGATAGCATGAAGTGTTCTACTCACAATATTAGTGATACATAGCGATCATTTTAAAAAAAATATCCGTTACGAAGATGATTGAGCGTGGGATTGGTAGCGAGACTGGGGTGGATTGAAAAATAAAGAACGAGTATACCCATACCTTATTCTCATGTATTTCAGACCTTGCTAGTGCTTGGTTGGTCGTTCATTTCTTTGTTCTAGTCTCATGTTGCAAACTCATGTGTGCCCCAGTGGCCTAATAAGTCACTGGCCCCCTAAGCCAGGGATTGTGGGTTCGAGTCCCGTCTGGGGTGATTTGAAGCAGAGTGGCGCAGCGGAAGCGTGCTGGGCCCATAACCCAGAGGTCGATGGATCGAACCCTCCTCTGCTATAATCAGTTAATTTCAATGTTTCAGTCTTAAAATAGCATTTAAAATCATAATCAAGAATCCCTTGCTGCAGTACGTGTTGACTACCCAACACGGATTGCCCACATCAGATGCCGTGATGGCAATTTAAAGCCGTTTACCATAGAAAATAACAATGTGCATTGAGCTAGGGTTTAGCTGATGCATCTATAATTTGTAACTGTAAAGCAGAGTGGCGCAGCGGAAGCGTGCTGGACCCATAACCCAGAGGTCGATGGATCGAAACCATCCTCTGCTAAAATCAGTTATTTTCAAGGTTTCAGTCTTAAAATGAATAGCATTTAAAATCAGAATCAAGAATCCCTTGCTGCAGTACGTGTGGACTACCCAACACGTATTGCCCACATCAGATGCCGTGATGGCAATTTAAAGATGTTTACCACAAAAAATAACAATGCGGAAAGAGCCAGGGTTTACATGATGCATCTATATTTTGCAACTGTAAAGCAGAGTGGCGTAGCGGAAGCGTGCTGGGCCCATAACCCAGAGGTCGATGGATCGGAACCATGCTCTGCTAGTCGGATTATCTAGAATTATTTCAATCAATGAAATGAATTGCAATAACATATTTAGTCTAGCCTCAATAGATAGCATGAAGTGTTCTACTCACAATATTGGTGATACATAGCGATCATTTTAAAACAAATATCCGTTACGAAGATGATTGAGCGTGGGATTGGTAGCGAGACTGGGGTGGATTGAAAAATAAAGAACGAGTATACCTATACCTTATTCTCATGTATTTCACACCTTGCTAGTGCTTGGTTGGTTGTTCATTTCTTTGTTCTAGTCTCATGTTGTAGACACATGTGTGCCCCAGTGGCCTAATGGATAAAGCACTGGCCTCCTAAGCCAGGGATTGTGGGTTCGAGTCCCGTCTGGGGTGATTTTAAGCAGAATGGCACAGCGGAAGCGTGCTGGGCCCATAACCCAGAGGTCGATGGATCGAAACCATCCTCTGCTATAATCAGTTATTTTCAATGTTTCAGTCTTAAAATGAATAGCATTTAAAATCAGAATCAAGAATCCCTTGCTGCAGTACGTGTGGACTACCCAACACGTATTGCCCACATCAGATGCCGTGATGGCAATTTAAAGATGTTTACCAAAAAAAAAAAACAATGCGCAAAGAGCCAGGGTTTAAATCATGCATCTATACATTGTAACTGTAAAGCAGAGTGGCGTAGCGGAAGCGTGCTGGGCCCATAAACCAGAGGTCGATGGATCGAAACCATCCTCTGCTAGTAGGAATACCTAAAATTGCATCAATCAATGAATTGCAATTAGGTATTTAGTGTAGCCTCAATAGATAGCATGAAGTGTTCTACTCACAATATTAGTGATACATAGCGATCATTTTAAAAAAAATATCCGTTACGAAGATGATTGAGCGTGGGATTGGTAGCGAGACTGGGGTGGATTGAAAAATAAAGAACGAGTATACCCATACCTTATTCTCATGTATTTCAGACCTTGCTAGTGCTTGGTTGGTCGTTCATTTCTTTGTTCTAGTCTCATGTTGCAAACTCATGTGTGCCCCAGTGGCCTAATAAGTCACTGGCCCCCTAAGCCAGGGATTGTGGGTTCGAGTCCCGTCTGGGGTGATTTGAAGCAGAGTGGCGCAGCGGAAGCGTGCTGGGCCCATAACCCAGAGGTCGATGGATCGAACCCTCCTCTGCTATAATCAGTTAATTTCAATGTTTTAGTCTTAAAATAGCATTTAAAATCATAATCAAGAATCCCTTGCTGCAGTACGTGTTGACTACCCAACACGGATTGCCCACATCAGATGCCGTGATGGCAATTTAAAGCCGTTTACCATAGAAAATAACAATGTGCATTGAGCTAGGGTTTAGCTGATGCATCTATAATTTGTAACTGTAAAGCAGAGTGGCGCAGCGGAAGCGTGCTGGACCCATAACCCAGAGGTCGATGGATCGAAACCATCCTCTGCTAAAATCAGTTATTTTCAAGGTTTCAGTCTTAAAATGAATAGCATTTAAAATCAGAATCAAGAATCCCTTGCTGCAGTACGTGTGGACTACCCAACACGTATTGCCCACATCAGATGCCGTGATGGCAATTTAAAGATGCTTACCACAAAAAATAACAATGCGGAAAGAGCCAGGGTTTACATGATGCATCTATATTTTGCAACTGTAAAGCAGAGTGGCGTAGCGGAAGCGTGCTGGGCCCATAACCCAGAGGTCGATGGATCGAAACCATCCTCTGCTAAAATCAGTTATTTTCAAGGTTTCAGTCTTAAAATGAATAGCATTTAAAATCAGAATCAAGAATCCCTTGCTGCAGTACGTGTGGACTACCCAACACGTATTGCCCACATCAGATGCCGTGATGGCAATTTAAAGATGTTTACCACAAAAAATAACAATGCGGAAAGAGCCAGGGTTTACATGATGCATCTATATTTTGCAACTGTAAAGCAGAGTGGCGTAGCGGAAGCGTCCTGGGCCCATAACCCAGAGGTCGATGGATCGAAACCATGCTCTGCTAGTCGGATTATCTAGAATTATTTCAATCAATGAAATGAATTGCAATAACATATTTAGTCTAGCCTCAATAGATAGCATGAAGTGTTCTACTCACAATATTAGTGATACATAGCGATCATTTTAAAACAAATATCCGTTACGAAGATGATTGAGCGTGGGATTGGTAGCGAGACTGGGGTGGATTGAAAAATAAAGAACGAGTATACCTATACCTTATTCTCATGTATTTCACACCTTGCTAGTGCTTGGTTGGTTGTTCATTTCTTTGTTCTAGTCTCATGTTGTAGACACATGTGTGCCCCAGTGGCCTAATGGATAAGGCACTGGCCTCCTAAGCCAGGGATTGTGGGTTCGAGTCCCGTCTGGGGTGATTTTAAGCAGAATGGCGCAGCGGAAGCGTGCTGGGCCCATAACCCAGAGGTCGATGGATCGAAACCATCCTCTGCTATAATCAGTTATTTTCAATGTTTCAGTCTTAAAATGAATAGCATTTAAAATCAGAATCAAGAATCCCTTGCTGCAGTACGTGTGGACTACCCAACACGTATTGCCCACATCAGATGCCGTGATGGCAATTTAAAGATGTTTACCAAAAAAAAAAAACAATGCGCAAAGAGCCAGGGTTTAAATGATGCATCTATACATTGTAACTGTAAAGCAGAGTGGCGTAGCGGAAGCGTGCTGGGCCCATAACCCAGAGGTCGATGGATCGAAACCATCCTCTGCTAGTAGGAATACCTAAAATTGCATCAATCAATGAATTGCAATTAGGTATTTAGTGTAGCCTCAATAGATAGCATGAAGTGTTCTACTCACAATATTAGTGATACATAGCGATCATTTTAAAAAAAATATCCGTTACGAAGATGATTGAGCGTGGGATTGGTAGCGAGACTGGGGTGGATTGAAAAATAAAGAACGAGTATACCCATACCTTATTCTCATGTATTTCAGACCTTGCTAGTGCTTGGTTGGTCGTTCATTTCTTTGTTCTAGTCTCATGTTGCAAACTCATGTGTGCCCCAGTGGCCTAATAAGTCACTGGCCCCCTAAGCCAGGGATTGTGGGTTCGAGTCCCGTCTGGGGTGATTTGAAGCAGAGTGGCGCAGCGGAAGCGTGCTGGGCCCATAACCCAGAGGTCGATGGATCGAACCCTCCTCTGCTATAATCAGTTAATTTCAATGTTTCAGTCTTAAAATAGCATTTAAAATCATAATCAAGAATCCCTTGCTGCAGTACGTGTTGACTACCCAACACGGATTGCCCACATCAGATGCCGTGATGGCAATTTAAAGCCGTTTACCATAGAAAATAACAATGTGCATTGAGCTAGGGTTTAGCTGATGCATCTATAATTTGTAACTGTAAAGCAGAGTGGCGCAGCGGAAGCGTGCTGGACCCATAACCCAGAGGTCGATGGATCGAAACCATCCTCTGCTAAAATCAGTTATTTTCAAGGTTTCAGTCTTAAAATGAATAGCATTTAAAATCAGAATCAAGAATCCCTTGCTGCAGTACGTGTGGACTACCCAACACGTATTGCCCACATCAGATGCCGTGATGGCAATTTAAAGATGTTTACCACAAAAAATAACAATGCGGAAAGAGCCAGGGTTTACATGATGCATCTATATTTTGCAACTGTAAAGCAGAGTGGCGTAGCGGAAGCGTGCTGGGCCCATAACCCAGAGGTCGATGGATCGAAACCATCCTCTGCTAGTAGGAATACCTAAAATTGCATCAATCAATCAATGAAATGAATTGCAATTAAATATTTAGTCTAGCCTCAATAGATAGCATGAAGTGTTCTACTCACAATATTAGTGATACATAGCGATCATTTTAAAACAAATATCCGTTACGAAGATGATTGAGCGTGGGATTGGTAGCGAGACTGGGGTGGATTGAAAAATAAAGAACGAGTATACCCATACCTTATTCTCATGTATTTCAGACCTTGCTAGTGCTTGGTTGGTCGTTCATTTCTTTGTTCTAGTCTCATGTTGTAAACTCATGTGTGCCCCAGTGGCCTAATAAGTCACTGGCCTCCTAAGCCAGGGATTGTGGGTTCGAGTCCCGTCTGGGGTGATTTGAAGCA
>NC_044053.1:24164647-24179647 GCF_902167405.1 Gadus morhua
TTATTTTCAATGTTTCAGTCTTAAAATAGCATTTAAAATCAGAATCAAGAATCCCTTGCTGCAGTACGTGTGGACTACCCAACACGTATTGCCCACATCAGATGCCGTGATGGCAATTTAAAGCTGTTTACCATAAAAAATAACAATGTGCATTGAGCTAGGGTTTAGTTGATGCATCTATATTTTGTAACTGTTAAGCAGAGTGGCGCAGCGGAAGCGTGCCGGGCCCATAACCCAGAGGTCGATGGATCGAAACCATCCTCTGCTAGTAGGAATGCCTAAAATTGCATCAATCAATGAAATGAATTGCAATTACATATTTAGTCTAGCCTCAATAGATAGCATGAAGCGTTCTACTCACAACATTAGTGATACATAGCGATCATTTTAAAACAAATATCCGTTACGAAGATGATTGAGCGTGGGATTGGTAGCGAGACTGGGGTGGATTGAAAAATAAAGAACGAGTATACCCATACCTTATTCTCATGTATTTCAGACCTTGCTAGTGCTTGGTTGGTCGTTCATTTCTTTGTTCTAGTCTCATGTTGTAAACTCATGTGTGCCCCAGTGGCCTAATGGATAAGGCACTGGCCTCCTAAGCCAGGGATTGTGGGTTCGAGTCCCGTCTGGGGTGATTTTATGCAGAGTGGCGCAGCGGAAGCGTGCTGGGCCCATAACCCAGAGGTCGATGGATCGAACCCTCAGTAGTCTATATTATATGCTGTTTGGGTCCATTCCGATCTGAACACACTTCCGGTTGGGGAGGGTGGGGGTGGAGGGGGGGTATCCCTATTCACAAGAGCCACTTCCTGTTTATGATTTATGACGGGTCATAAAATCCATTGTGTAGGGATGACAGGTGTAATGCCAGTGGTGAACCTGCAGGGGTCGCTGGGGTGCGGGATCTGTATAGACAGACACTTCCTGTTTATGTTTTATGGCGGGTCGTAAACATAGTATAAAAAGGGGGCGACGGCTGCTGTAGGGTCCCCGCATTCATCAAGTTGGCTGCAGTATTCTTTTCATTCGACATGGACTGCTCATCAGAAGAAACCCATAGATCAGATAGTCCTTATTGTTTGTATAGGGGCCCTCGTACCCCGTCGCCGCTGTCTTCCCCCGCCATGGACGACTCTGTGTCGAGCAATGAGGACATTGAAAACCAGATGCCTGATGGTATGTCCAACGCTAGTACGCCTGTGTCTAACTATGTCGATAGTTGTGGAGATGCGGTACTGCTTAATGCTCCACTCAAAAGAACGAGGCCTGTTTTAGGCTTGAGAGACCGGAGTGCCGGGGATTCATTCACCCACGTTGGCGAATACGGCTTGGAGTATGTAATATCATGGGTCGATGGCTGTGTTATTTTGAAAGTTAAAGATTGTGCTACAGAGTGGCGGATGAACGTTCACGAGTGGAATTTTTTCTTGGAGAATTTATGCCCCATGCTAGACGGCGACGAGGGTACATGGCATGGGGGACCCCATGAATACCGTTGGACCTTTCAGTATGAACCGAGGATTCAACATCGTTTGGCATGCACCTTTCAGTATGAATCGAGGATTCATCGCATGGATGCAAACTATCATACGAAGAGACCACAGGATTTCATTTTTTTCAGACGCGGTGTTGATACAGACGAGCTACCACAGTGCTATGATATGCATTGCATCGGTAGCTCTCCTCTACGCGCCAGTGTTTTAGAAGCTGCTGATTATTTTGATAATGTCTTTTTCATGCAGTGGGCTGATCTGTCTGCACTACGTGGAATTTTTGCAGAGATTGATTCTTTGGCTAAGACGAATGAAGAACCATGGAGCACAACTGATGATGAATGCCGAATGTGCCTGTTTGAGTCGTCTGGGTTTGATGATGGGGTACATGGTGTGTTTGAGTATGTTTAGGGTTATGCTAGCATTAGAAAATGCCCGCAATGTATAAGAAGGTGGAGGGTACATACTAGTAGTATTAAGGGTGTTTTATTTTCCTTTTTTAAATGTGTTTTTGATAGGCTATACCTTATTTTAATATGTGGGTGTTGTGTGTGTGTTTTTTATTTTCATATTCTAATGGTATATTTTTGATACGCTATGCAGCACAGGTCAATGATGAACATGTTCAAGGTGGGGGTGTGGCTATGGAGACTGCTGATTTAAAGGCTGTGCAACCCGGACCCCACTGGCTTCAAGAGTATGCCGTCTATCTGACCGGATTGAATCTGACCTTCCTACACATCGGAGAGGACAGTGAGCTGGAGGTGGACACTGCTGTGAGAGACGACGGATGGCCTGTATCAATACAGATCCGTTTAAACCCTGCATCGCTGGCTGTTCTGCGATTTACCACGGGGGTCTGTGTGGTGGCCATCATCAACCATCAGAAGCAAGCGGACTGCTGGGGATGCCAGTGTGATTGCCCAAGTCAACGACGCCATTCATGCCTACAGGGAGCGACACATCATCACTACGAATCCCACTACCATGACATTTGTGTCATCCTGGACAGACACCCCTTCCTGTTACTTTTAGAAACTGTTCTAAAGAAGACTACAGGGTTGACTGTGTCCCCCGGAAAAATCTATGGTGTGGTCGAATCTTATCTATGTGATTTAATATGCAATACCTATAATACCGAAAAACTGGATTCATTGACCACCGAGGGTGTGTCCGATGAACATCTGCTTCTGATACATGAAGCCATACAAATGTGGCGCCCTACATTGTCATTTTGCAAACCAAAGCCTGGTGGTGGTGGTGGGTGGCGTTTATAATGGGTGTGTTGTTTTCTTATGCCTATGATGCGGATAGCAAGATTGTATCAGATAGACTATCCGTTTTGATGTATGCTGCCATAGAAAATGATACGTATGTCCAACATAATGCTTATATCAAATGTACGTATAAGGGCTGGAATGATCTGGTCATGAAATTCTTGTGTGATAAACCTACTGATCAAATGTTAGCTGAAGTATTTACCCATTTCCCCGATGGTGACTGTTTTACCGTCGGACATGTCATGTGTATATGTGCTTTTGTATCGGATGTCTTGAAGTTGAATAATGCCTCAAACGCCGAGGGTATTAGAACTGCTAGAATGATGGCTTGTAAAATGGTGCAGAAAAATAAAACTGCATGTAGACTTTATCTGAGAATTGTTTTGAGTGGACAGACATTTTAAATAAAAGGATGGATAACTCTGATCAGTGTTTCAGTATTCGTTTTTTGTTGCATGCATACGACATGGATAAACGGCTGCATAAGACTTACTATGATCCCTCCGGACCAGGGGGTTACGGCGGCATCAATAAACTAAGAACGGCCCTCGCGCATAGTGAGGGTGCAGTACCTCCACTAAAATATATCAAGAAATGGTTGCTGAAGCAGGATCCCTACACCCTGCATGTACCTGCACCGATACATTTCCGCCGAAATAGAGTATTGGTTAGTGGAATAGATAGACAGTTCCAGGCTGATTTAGTGGATATGGCAGAGTATGCATCCGAAAATGATGGTGTGCATTTTCTGTTGACGTGTATCGATGTATTCTCAAAACATGCATGGGTTCGTCCGTTACCATCCAAGAGGGCTATCGACGTCGCTAAAGCTTTTGATGATATTCTCGGTGAAGGGCGTACCCCCGATAAACTGCAGACTGACGCTGGCAAAGAATTTTATAACAAGATCTTTCAGCGTTTGATGGAGCGGTACAATGTCAAACATTTCTCTACATCTAACGAGACCAAGGCCAGTATAGTGGAACGCTTCAACAGGACTCTGAAAACCCGCATGTGGAGATATTTAACAGCTGCCAACTCCAAACGATATGTGGATAAACTACAGGATATGGTCCATGCTTATAACCATTCATATCATAGATCGATAAAAATGACCCCGGCCAGTGTTGATAAAGATAATGAGAAAACAGTGTTTAATACGCTATACAAAACCACTCAAGAGCCGATGGTGGTGTTTAGATACGATGTTGGTGACACGGTTAGAATTTCAAAAGTCAGAGCTACATTTCGAAAGGGGTATGAGCAGACGTTTACAGATGAATATTTTGTAATATCGCAGCGCATTGCAAGGTGTCCTCCAGTCTATAAGCTGCAAGACTATGCAGGTGCCCCTGTCCATGGAACATTTTACGAGAAAGAGCTGCAAAAAGTTATAGTGTCTAAAAACAAGGTGTATAAAATAGAAAAGATTATAGATAGAAAAAGGGAGGGGTCTAAGAATCTGCTATATGTCAAATGGCTGGGGTGGCCGGAGGCATTCAATTCGTGGATAGCTGAAAAGACACTAGTCGATGCGTAAAGAGACATACAAGAGACATACAATCCATTATAACCAGAGTGTACGATGGATAAGGAGGTGTCTGGGGGTTTCTATGTGACTCTAGCGAGTAATGCATCGGCAGGGATCTACCCGCAAAATAAGATATGGAATTTTAGAACTAAATTAGCAAAATCTATACACACCAAGCAGCCCTATGAAGTAGGCCTAATTGAAGCTCAGTACCCATGCAGCTGGCATAGTTTTCCTACCGAGGACGCTACGATGACCGTTCACGATGGTAAAACAGGTCATAGGACATCATGTCTATTAGTTGGTGGGCTTTATGAGAGTATCGGATCGTTATTACTACAAATCAACAAGACTTGGACCAAACATAATCCTGGCAGTAAAGTTATACTACATCATGAAGGTATTAGAAACCGCATTTATGTAGAAGGAGACGATCACCTATCTATCGTCTTTAGAGGAAAACTGGCTGCTATGCTGGGTTTCGATACAGGTGTCAAGCTACATGCCCATAAATCGTATGCAGCATATGCCCCCCATCCCACCGATATTCACGGGGGGTGTTACAACATGTTCATATATAGCGACATTGTCGACCATCAGCTGGTCGGAGATAGTTATGTACCCCTGCTAAGGAGTATTAATATAACCGACACCAGCAGGAGACACTGCATTCACATGTTCGACAAGCCGCATTACGTACACGTAGCCCGAGACCCTCTTGGAGATATTGAAATCGATCTAAAGTCTGACCAGAATACAAATATAAAATTCACATACGGCAAAGTGATACTCAAGCTGCATTTTAGACCTGTAAAACAGTAGCATTCATAGCCCCATCTATAGGGATGAGGGGGTATAGACCGCCTTACGACGAGAACAAATATGTTCAGTATTATTTAAACCAAGCAGGGAGTGGGCTACCTGGCTATGAGGGTAGCAGCACACAATATGGTGCTGGCATCGGAGGGATGTTCCGTAGCCTCTTTAGAATGGCTATTCCGTTATTTAGGCGAGGGGTTAGTATAGCAAAGCCTCATCTGAAGACTGCTGCTAAACATATTATAGGCGACGTTATGACCAACATAGCCCATGCTGCATCTACGCCCAAACAGCAGGGGGCAGGCATGAGGGTATATGCCCGAAGAGCAACAAAGTATCCGCCTATAGGATGTGGGCGTACCCGTGCACCAGCACGTCGTCGTAAACAGAATAAAAGATTGGCATCCATCAAAAAGAGAGCCAAACCTAAAAGGATCAGGAAGGGGGCAGCCCGTCGTTTTAGAGGGACGGCTAACGATATATTCATCTAGTATAGCAGGAGGGTTGAATAACAATGGCGTTGCTACATAACATGTCAGACGAGTGCATTAAGAGCGAACTGGATCTCTTCTCCCTGCCTATGACGCAGACTTCGATAGAAAAAAGTACATATATTGAAATACCCCCGCTATCAGCGCTAACAGATGGTGGCCCCATAGAGTTCTTTGTATCGGCCAGTAGCGAAGACTATATGGATCTAAACAATACGTATTTACACCTGAGGATCAAGATTACTAATCCTGATGGAACAGACTTGGCGCCGGCGGCACCCGTTGGACTGATTAACTATCCAGGATGCACGTTATTCTCCCAAGTAGATATTACTCTGGGTGATAGGCTTATCACCCAGTCGTCAAACACCTATCCGTACAGAGGCATAATAGAATGCCTGCTAAACTATGGAAACGGAACATTAGACACCCAATTTGGTTGTGGTCTATTCCAGAAAGACACACACGGACATATGGACGAGATTCTTCCTGGAGGTCTCAATCTAGGCTTAACGACAAGGAGTGAATATACGGGGCGAAGTCGTATAGCGGAGCTGATATCCCCTATACACGTCGATATGTTTTTTCAGGAGAAACTGATGATTAACGGAGTTGATCTCCGTATGAGATTCATTAGAGCAAAAAATGATTTCTGTCTCATGTCCGATGGTGCTGTGGAATACCGTGTCTCTATAGTGTCTGCAAATGTTTTCATTAAAAAGGTATCGGTAGCACCAGGCGTCAAGCTGGCACATGCCCGTGCGTTAAACCAGGCTAACGTTAAATACCCTGTTGATAGGGTATGTCTAAAGAATGTATCCATCGCAGCGGGCAGCCGTATATGCACACAGGATAATCTATTTCTAGGACAAATACCCAAGATGGTTATTATAGGTTTTGTGAATAACGAAGCATTCACAGGGAGCTATGCCAGGAATCCTTTCAGATTCCAACATTTCGGCATTGAGTTCTTATCCCTATATTGCGACGGTCAAGCATACCCCTCTAAGCCCTTTCAGCCTGACTTTAGAAATGGCCTCTATACTCGAGAATATTTCCAGCTCATTCAGGCTACAGGTCGTCAGCTCAAAGATAGAGAAATAGCTATTAACCATAAGGAATTCGGGGACGGGTATGCATTATTTTGTTTCAACCTTGAGGCAGATGAGGGCTGTGGGCAACATGTATCGCTAGTCAGAACAGGGAATGTGAGGCTAGAGGCACGATTCAGAGCAGCACTGGCTACAACGGTCAATTTGATATGTTATGCAGTTTATGATTCTGTTATAGAAATATCAAATAGACGGCAGGTGCTGTTGGACTATTACTAAAAAGTCGGTGCGATATGAATACTATAGAGCTAACAGCAGTGTGTCAGAAAATGGCCCACAAGGCATATTTTCTCGGCGCGTTACCGTGTAATCACCTACCCCGGGAAATTCATCAGAGACCTGTAATGATGGTGGTCAACACCGAACCTTCGCATATGGCCGGTGCACATTGGCTAGCCATCTATATTACAGATGAGAAACAGGGGTACTTTTTCGACTCCTACGGTAACCCTCCCTCATACTCTGAGTTTCCTGAGACCATACAGCGTTTTCTCGATCAGCACTGTATAGATGTTGTTCATTCTACACAACAGGTCCAGGATCCGTCAAGTACAGCATGTGGGCATCATTGTGTTTTTTTCTTGTTTAATATGCAAAAAGGGGTATCCTATCATAAGTTTTTGAAAATGTATGGGGATAATTTACCCCGTAACGATGAAAAGGTTTATGACTTTGTTAACCGTGTACAACCTAATGTCTGTAATGAACATGATATGACGTGTGTGCAGTCATGTGTATGCGGATGTAACATGTAACACGTGTTGTTATGTTTGTTTTCTGTATTGATAATAAAAAATACAATATTTTGATTACATTTTAGTCGTACTGTTTTCTTTTATTTTTTTTTACGGATAAAACATACATTTAGATACATGATTTAAAATGGTAACCACCCGGCCATATGCATTCCAGGGGAAGTATTAGATGACAATGGCTGCTTGCGTTTCCTCCTTTTATCAGACGAGACAGGGACGGAGGCCATCGCATTGTCGTCCGTAGTGACGGGACTATGCTTATACATGTTTACAGTTTGTCTGAGCTGCTTATTAGGGATAGACGATAGTGGTATATTGTTACTGGCTAAAGATTTCAGAAATACATTCCAGCCCTGTGGTCTGACAGATTCGACAACATGGTAAGGGGCGGTAACATTCTTTAACAAATCAAACATATGGGACCCCTTAATAGTTTCGCCTCGTAATATGATCTCCCCCTTGTCCGTCCATGAAACATTTTTAGATTTCTTTAAAGAGTCCAGGATATGTCTGGTATTGCTCTTGCTTCTGACGGGTATATGTTTCATTATATCCTTATAAATATGATCGCCGGTGCCATCATCGTCATCAACACCATGCCGGGCCGACATAGGCGTATGAACTGGGTCCCCCTCAGCAAGTGACAGAGTTAATTCTCCGTGTTCGCGTTGCCCTTGTTTTATCATGGATAGATAACGCTGTAGGACCGCTCCGTACCTGGCCGCTTTTTCATATAGGTCTGTATCGGGAGTGTTCAACACCATCGCAATGGCCTTATCCAGCTCATTTTCAGCAGTCTGTCTAACAGAATCCCTGGGTTGGGTATGCTTTAAGGCATCGAGTTGATGTTGAGGAACTAGATACATCTTGTGCGTATGATCCATTATAATCACCCGCCTCTTGAGAACAGGCTTGTAAACAACGGTATGGCCACAGACAGTAGGGGTAGAAGAAATCCACCAGTCTGATTGATTAGTCTTTTCTTTCTAGATATTAGTACATTTTTATTGGCGAGTATTCTGAGGTCCTTCTTTCGTCTACGCAATTTCGTATGCTGGCGTGGAGTCAGAGGTATTTTGCCCTGTAAAATGTTCAAGGCTATTTCACACAGCGAGTTGATAAAGTCGGCGTTGGCTGTCCTGAGGATAACTTTACGCTGAGCCGGAGGGGCGCTATATAGCTGCTTAAGACGCTCACGGTTTCTACTTATACGTGAGGACATGGTCTTTTGGGCTAATCACTTTGACTCTCTGAGTGTATACAACATGTCGGTCTGACAATATATCTGTTCTAAGTCTCATGTTGTCCGGGGTCATGGCTTTAAAGTCTACAAGCAGATAGCCGTAAGGCATGTCGGTAGCGTCGTTGAAGGCTTCTAGAAAATATTTTGTCTTGCATGGAAACATCTGTTTGGCTATCAACATAATCTGATATTTGTCACGAGGGTTCTTAAACAAAACCATGTAATTGGTATTTAGACTAATTGTACGGCTGGTTTTACCCTGCATAAATAAATTCTGAACCAGATACATACAGCTGAGATTACGATGGTGTACATATTTGGTAAAAACGTACTGAACCTCTATATTATTGCATGCATCGTTCATCAAGTCGTCAATAATGAGCAGATTTCTAGTATGGACTGGTAAGATTGCATCATCACATAGAGATTTGGGGATCCCTTCTACAAAGTGAATGTTCCTTATTTTAAGCAAATCATCATATATGGGCTGCCAGCATGAGTAAACATATACTATATTTTCAATCTTTTCTGAGAATAACCGATCCATATTTTCAATGACTGTTTTGACAAAGTAGGTTTTGCCGCTGTTTGAAGGTCCCGATACTATCATGCTGAACGGGTGTTGAAGTCTAGGGTCGAACGTTGTGTGTACAGCAGCCATCTCTGCGGTCTGCGTGCACCCCCTCTGATGGACGGATGTATTGTGACCATAGAACCGTGAAACATTTGACAGTTAACATTCTTTATTAACACCGACATGATTATTAGCACAGTCATTCATCATTAATACATGATGCATAAAAAAAAAAAATGATTAAAATAAAAAAAAAAAGATGAAAGAAGAGAACATGGATCATTTGAAAACAATAAAAACAAAATAGCTAATAGCATGAACATGAAACAATTCTTAACACAATATGCATACCCCCCTCAAAAAATATAAAATGAATAAAAACATGGATCATTTGAAAACAATATGTAAAAAGAAGAAGAAGAAAAAACATGGATCATGTGAAAAAGAGAAAAAACAATAAACAAAATGGTTAATAGCCGTAAGGAAGCGTGGTGTAGTCGGGGAAGACCCTGCGTTTGTTGTAAACCACCCTAAGCCGTTTAACTACAGTAGCATTTTTAAGCAGAAACCTAGTCTTATCTCGCCGGATGGTATCTACGGTGGTGGTGATGTCGAGGGTTTGAGGCCGATGGTTGACAAAATCATCCAATAGACATTTCAGGGTCTGCTGGGTGACCACTTCAGCATTTGCTGCATTTAAAGTCACCCCTTTGCTTTTGACGACAGACTTGTGGGCACGGGTGTGGTATGCATAGCTTTTAGGACCTGTTGAGACATATTCGCTAATGTAATCCTCCTGCTCGGTACCATACAGATCACCATCATTTAGCTCGTCGGTCAAGTCGCCCAGATAAGGGCCTAAAGGGGGTACCCAATCACCCTCCTTAGAAACAAAAATGATGCTGTCTGTGTCACAATAGAGGACACGTTCCTGTAGTTTGTCTAGAAGATCGTAGAGCATGAGCCTGGCATGGGCGGTGGTTACAGCCCCCACAATCACGTTGACATCCCGTGCCCTCGCGAGACGTGCATCTACATGTTTCCATTGTACAAGGGCTACTTCATCAGAGATAAAGCAAAAGTGGCTAATGTGATAGCTATCGCTAAACATGAGCTGAGTGAACCTTTCAGGGTCAGAAATTAGCTCACACGTGGGTAGGTCTGGGCGTAGTGAAAAGCGACCCCACAGACTGTTTAGAATCAACTTGTTGCAATTACGCATGGCCTTGTTCACACACATGTTGTTGTGATCCAACTGTATACCCTCCTTTGCCAGATAGTTTTGCACATACGCTCGCTGTTTCTCCGCAGTGTCCACTGTGCTGGGGTATCCTGAAGCCTCCTGTTTACGCTTGAGAAACGTTTTGACATACCCTTTAAACAGAGTCTCTGACCGTTTGGGGTAGTGCCACACCTCATGCATTTGGATTAACACGTAACCCATTTCGACCGCTTTTTGTAGCTCAAAAGTCACCCAGGTGCCTGTCAGAGCCCGTTCATCGTTGCTGTGATGACACGCGTCTGTCTGATTGAGCTCAGTGGCACATGTACCACAGAGGGGAAACATCAGCTTTCCATGACACCTATAGGGGAGCACAGGATGGTAAATACCTCTGGGGGGCAACACGGTGCATTTGATGATGCCGAAATACCCATCCAAAGGACCAAAATTCCTGAAAATGATCTGGGGGTGCTCTACAGGATAAGGACAGCGGGCCTGTACTGTGGGGTAGAGAGAGGTAAAGTCATAGTAGCGTATTTTCTCACCGGGCACGGCCTTGTGATACATTTTGATGGCGTTGGTGCGACCCCCATAGAGAGAGTCGCGAGGATCAATCCTAGGTTGTATTTTCAGAGTAGCCAAGAATGCCTGCACTGCAGCATTGGTCTTTTTCAGACGGTGCCACTCACACTCCCACATGACCACAACTCTTAAACCATGATCTCTTTTGAGAGCCTCGACTTTGAGGTGAAACTGCACCCACAATTCGCCATAGGTCTTCCTGAGGACAGGGTTCTGGTGGCCAGCGTTGTAGCACTGTTCACACCCATGATAAAAGCATCCTGCAAATTCATAGGCTGTGTTTATAGACGGTGCATGTCCGTCTAGGAAGAATGGTCCATATTTAGCCTCTCCATGGTTGAGAGCATGCCGAATCTCCATGTTATTGGAGTGGGATAGATATTCAAGCCACTGGATGGATGCGCATGAGAACGACTTTTGCTTTTTCTGATAGACACCCTCGTAGGTCAGTGCCAGGACGTTTTTCTTCAAGAACGACTTTTTGAAGGTGGCCATGCACGCCGAAGCCAGAGTGGCATAGGACAAGGGGTCTATAGTGGCACACTCTATGAAATTTTCCCTGTAGATCCTACACGCCTTGTATAGGATCCTCACGTCGTTGACACAGTAGAGACGCAGCTGTTTCTGAAAGTCAAATTTTTTGTGTCGCACAGATCTGTACCAAATAGCGAAATCTGTCTTTTGATCGCTAGTCATGGAATCATATCCATAATATGAGATCTCAGGGTAGGCACCGACATAAGACTCGTTGGCCCGTGTGTTGAATTTATGAGGAAAATAACCTTTTAACATATCATCAAAATCCAACGCCGCCGGTGCATTAGCCAATCGCATGGGCAAGAAGCTAAACGAGTCGACCCATCTCTGATGGTAGGCGTCATCACGCATCAAAATGACTCTGCTACCCTTCATGACTAAAGTGGGTTTAATACCCTGCTTGGTCATGTAATCCAGGACGATATAGTTATCAAAGCCCGACGCGTTGTGTGCCACAAATGTATACAACGTATACTCCCCTCTTCTGTAGCGTTTCACAAACTCGCTTACACAACCTAGACCTGTAGCATACCATTCTATGCCTTCAGACGTTGTAGCTGCCACACAGTTTGCTTCGTGACGACCATCATGCATGCGCGTTTCGAAATCATAGTATATGTATTTATTAGGCGGAACGTCGACATCAGAGTCATCCGATGGACCCCCGCGACCACCCCCGCGTTTCTTTTTCTTTTTCTTGTCGTACGGCTGGATATAGCAATCATGTACTCCATCATCGGGCAACGGCTCCCCACAGTTACGACACTTTGCATCGCTGCATACGTGACCATTATCGTCACCTTCCTCATCCTCCTCCTCCTCCTCCTCCCCCACCCCCTTCTTCTTCTTCTTCTTCTTCTTCGATATGATATACTGTCTACAACAACGATCGCAGTATTTGAGCTTTTCACAAGGTATCATGTCATGTTTGGCAGAATGCTTCTTGTGTGTGTTGTAGCAGACCAGCGAGCGGCATATACGACTACAGTCCTTGCACTTTATCGTACGACCTGATAGTCTATCGCACACTGTCAGACACACATTGCAATGGATCGGGCATTTGTGTAATAGAATTCCCTCATGGGCCTTGTAGCAATATTCACACACATATCCCGTACCAAAGAATGCCGTTCTGTTCTCTATGCAATGATAGTGGCTATCATGGAGGTACAGCCATACTGTTTTAGGATGCTGGGCTGTATGTGTCTGGAACATCTCCAGCTTCCTGAATGTGTCATTATGATGAAATATCAGGATTTTAACATCTAGATGTCTCTCAAATTTGGAAACATCCGAGAAACCCACAGAGTGATCCGGGTCAAACCCCAGATCACTGTGTAATTTGCGAGCCGCCTCCAAATTAGTCTCTTCGGACGCTGTGTCACCCCCGGTTACCCCTTCATGCAGAAAATGTGTCATGCATAGTGAGAAACACAAATTGTTATGAGTATTACTCGGGGTGTAGAGACTTAGCTTCTTCTTGTGTATGATTTCATCATAGGGAATGTTTTTTAACTTCAAACGTGCCCCACCCCGTTTGTTGTGGACCCCTGTGACCACCAGCTCTAGCACATCATCCGTCAGACCTGTGTCGTTGCTCTGTATGACTTGGCTAATATGCTCCATAAACAAATCCTCATTGTAATCGTCACCCGTTACGAGCACAGCCTGTACATCAGAGGCCAATGAAGGACCTCTCAGCACCACGTTTAAGACACTACCATCGGCTGCACTTTGCGAGCAGCTTGTTATGGCATCTGACAGTCTCTCCCTGATCAAATCAGGGACCTCCTGTAAATTTGCAAGGGATATACTTCTCAGGTCAATGGACTGTCTAACCTCAAAGCCGTTAAACCGGGGAAATAATCTGGTATGCAACTCGCCATTATCTTCCCCCGTTACAGCAGACACCTGTGTACCATCATAAGCAGCACCATCACCAGCACCTCCATCCCCCACACCGCTACCGTCACCACTGTCATCATCGTCAACAACAGCATCGCCATCATCGTCAACAACAGCATCGCCATCACCGCCACCACCGCCACCCCCCACGCCACCACCACCGCCACCACCACCGACCTGTATATTCGACTCTATAGGGACCCCTGCCACAGCCGGGGGGTCCTGAAAACCCTCGCCAATCCCTTCATCACGTTGCGACCCATGCAATACATCGATCTGTGTGGATATGTATAGACTCTCTTGTGCACTATCCAACCATCCCCGGACAGCGTTAAGTACATCTTGCGTGTTTGACCCCACATACACCACACCCCTCGACTCTATAGGGACCCCTGCCGCGGCCGGGGGGTCCTGAAAACCCGCGCCAATCCCTTCATCACGTTGCGACCCATGCAATACATCGATCTGTGTGGATATGTATAGACTCTCTTGTGCACTATCCAACCGCCCCCCGACAGCGTTAAGTACATCTCGTGTGTTTCCCCCCGAATACAACACACCCCTTGTGTCTAAATCTCCTGGTGCCTCTAGCCCCACCACGTCATCTAGACATGGTTCGTTCGAAACATTTATCTGTGCTGCCTGATATAGAGCATTAGCCATGCTACGACCCCATGCATCAGCTGCAATTAACACCCGTCTAGTTCTATCTACGCCAACACATATTTCCCGCCTGTCTAAACAACCTTCTGCATACATGTCCCCACCCACCACATGGCCTATGCCCGACAAATGAGACGTATCGCCGGTTGCGTCATACCGCATTGTCATCTCTTCAAGTTCTAAATCCATAATGCTACCCCCACTATCAGATCTACGCCGTCTCTTGGGATTACCGTCTATAGATTTGAATTTCCTTTTTCTAGGGTTAATGGCGTTATGCATGGTGTACGGCTATAGTTTTTTTTTTTTTTTAATGCCGATAGAAAATAAAATAAAATATATATATATATATATATATAAAAATTATATTTAAAAAAAAAAAAACGTTAATTAGTCAGGTATTAAATGAAAAAAAAGTTTTATTACATGCAGTTTAAAACAAAAAAAAATACCCTCTCCACAAGATAAAAGAAAAAAACAAAAACACAAATCAAATAATAGCATTCAACGAGAGCTTTGCTACTGTGTCACTCATCACAGACATCTCGGTACACAATGCCCTATAGGCATCCAGGTTAGCTTTGCAAGTAGATTCCATTAACCATAATTTTCGAGCGGTTTTAGAAGCTCTTAACGCCTCTACTGAGCTAATTTTCGCTATGCCCTGCGTGTTGCCTCGCACAGCTACCGCGGCCGCCAAATGCTTACGTTGAAGGACCACAATTGCACGTCCATTACTGGTTTCAGTGTTTGGGGATTCAGCAATCATCCGATCACGCGCATTTTCGAG
>NC_044053.1:24187147-24244591 GCF_902167405.1 Gadus morhua
GGTATAGATGTTGACTCTATATTTTTAAAAAATTAAGCAGAGTGGCGCAGTGGAAGCATGCTGGGCCCCTACCCCAGAGGTCGATGGATCGAAACCATCCTCTGCTATATTCAGTTCATTTCGATGATTCAGTCTTAAAATGAATAGCATTTAAAATCAGATTCAAGAATCCTGTGCTGCAGTACGTGTGGACTACCCAACACGTATTGCCCACATCAGATGCCGTGATGGCAATTTAAAGCTGTTTACCGTAATAAATAACAATGTGCATTGAGCTAGGGTTTAGATGATGCATCTCTAATTTGTAACTGTAGGGCAGAGTGGCGCAGCGGAAGCGTGCTGGGCCCATAACCCAGAGGTCAATGGATCGAAACCATCCTCTGCTATTTTCAGTTCATTTCATTGATTCAGTCTTAAAATGAATAGTATTTAAAATCAGATTCAAGAATCATGTGCTGCAGTACGTGTCGACTACCCAACACGTATTGCCCACATCAGATGCCGTGATGGCAATTTAAAGCTGTTTACCATAAAAAATAACAATGTGCATTGAGCTAGGGTTTAGATGATGCATCCATATTTTGTAACTTTTAAGCAGAGTTGCGCAGCGGAAGCGTGCTGGGCCCATAACCCAGAGGTCGATGGTAGTACTTGTGGACTACCCGACACGTGTTGCCCACATCAGACGCCGTGATGGCAATTTAAAGCTGTATACCATAAAAAATAACAATGCGCAAAGAGCCAGGGTTTGGATGTTGACTCTATATATAATAAAAATGAAGCAGAGTGGCGCAGCGGAAGCGTGCTGTGCCCATAACCCAGAGGTCGATGGATCAGAACCATGCTCTGCTAGTAGGAATCCCTAAATTTGCATCAATCAATGAAATGAATTGCAATTACATATTTAGTCTAGCCTCAATAGATAGCATGAAGTGTTCTACTCACAATATTAGTGATACATAGGAATCATTTTAAAACAAATATCCGTTACGATGATGATTGAGCGTGGGATTGGTAGCGAGACTGGGGTGGATTGAAAAATAAAGAACGAGTATACCTATACCTTATTCTCATGTATTTCAGACCTTGCTAGTGCTTGGTTGGTCGTTCATTTCTTAGTTCTAGTCTCATTTTGTAAACTCACGCGTGCCCCAGTGGCCTAATGGATAAGGCACTGGCCTCCTAAGCCAGGGATTGTGGGTTCAAATCCCGTCTGGGGTGATTTGAAGCAGATTGGGGCAGCGAAAGCGTGCTGTGCCCATAACCCAGAGGTCGATGGATCAAAACCATTCTCTGCTATATTCAGATCTTTTCATTCTTAAAATGAATAGCATTTACAATCAGACTCAAGAATCCCTTGCTGCAGTACTTGTGGACTACCCGACACGTATTGCCCACATCAGACGCCGTGATGGCAATTTAAAGCTGTTTACCATAAAAAATAACAATGCGCAAAGAGCCAGGGTTTAGATGTTGACTCTATATATAATAACAATGAAGCAGAGTGGCGCAGCGGAAGCGTGCTGGGCCCATAACCCAGAGGTCGTTGGATCAGAACCATGCTCTGCTAGTAGGAATCCCTAAATTTGCATCAATCAATGAAATGAATAGCAATTACATATTTAGTCTAGCCTCAATAGATAGCATGAAGTGTTCGACTCACAATATTAGTGATACATAGCAATCATTTTAAAACAAATATCCGTTACGATGATGATTGAGCGTGGGATTGGTAGCGAGACTGGGGTGGATTGAAAAATAAAGAACGATTATACCTATACCTTATTCTCATGTATTTCAGACCTTGCTAGTGCTTGGTTGGTCGTTCATTTCTTTGTTCTAGTCTCATTTTGTAATTTCACGTGCGCCCCATTGGCCTAATGGACAAGGCATTGGCCTCCAAAGCCAGGGATTGTGGGTACGAGTCCAGTCTGGGGGGATTTGTAGTAGAGTGGCGCAGCGGAAGCATGCTAGGCCCATACCCCAGAGGTCGATGGATCGAAACCATTCTCTGCTATATTCAGTTCATTTCGATGATTCAGTCTTAAAATGAATAGCATTTAAAATCAGATTGAAGAATCCTGTGCTGCAGTACGTGTGGACTACCCAACACGTATTGCCCACATCATATGCCGTGATGGCAATTTAAAGCTGTTTACCATAATAAATAACAATGCGCAAAGAGCCAGGGTATAGATGTTGACTCTATATTGTTAAAAAATAAAGCAGAGTGGCGCAGCGGAAGCATGCTGGGCCCATACCCCAGAGGTCGATGGATCGAAACCATCCTCTGCTATATTCAGTTCATTTCGATGATTCAGTATTAAAATGAATAGCATTTAAAATCAGATTCAAGAATCCTGTGCTGCAGTACGTGTGGACTACCCAACACGTATTGCCCACATCAGATGCCGTGATGGCAATTTAAAGCTGTTTACCGTAATAAATAACAATGTGCATTGAGCTAGGGTTTAGATGATGCATCTATAATTTGTAACTGTAAGGCAGAGTGGTGCAGCGGAAGCGTGCTGGGCCCATAATCCAGTGGTCAATGGATCAAAACCATCCTCTGCTATATTCAGTTCATTTCATTGATTCAGTCTTAAAATGAATAGTATTTAAAATCAGATTCAAGAATCCTGTGCTGCAGTACGTGTGGACTACCCAACTCGTATTGCCCACATTAGATGCCGTGATGGCAATTTAGAGCTGTTGACCATAAAAATAACAATGTGCATTGAGCTAGGGTTTAGATGTTGCATCTATATTTTGTAATTTTTAAGCAGAGTGGCGCAGCGGAAGCGTGTTGGGCCCATAACCCAGAGGTCGATGGATTGAAACCATCCTCTGCTATCTTCAGTTCATTTCAATGAGTCAGTCTTAAAATTAATAGTATTTAAAATCAGATTCAAGAATCCTGTGCTGCAGTACGTGTGGACTACCCAACACGTATTGCCCACATCAGATGCCGTGATGGCAATTTAAAGGTGTTTACCATAAAAAATAACAAATGGCTTAATGGATAAGGCACTGGCCTCCTAAGCCAGGGATTGTGGGTTCGAGTCCTGTCTGGGGTGTATTTAAGCAGAGTGACGCAGCGGAAGCGTGCTGGGCCCATAACCCAGAGGTCGATGGATCAAAACCATTCTCTGCTAGTAGGAATCCCTAAAATTGCATCAATCAATGAAATTAATTGCAATTACATATTTAGTCTAGCCTCAATAGATAGCATGAAGTGTTCGACTCACAATATTAGTGATACATAGCGATCATTTTAAAACAAATATCCGTTACGATGATGATTGAGCGTGGGATTGGTAGCGAGACTGGGGTGGATTGAAAAATAAAGAACGAGTATACCTATACCTTATTCTCATGTATTTCAGACCTTGCTAGTGCTTGGTTGGTCGTTCATTTCTTTGTTCTAGTCTCATTTTGTAATTTCACGTGCGCCCCATTGGCCTAATGGACAAGGCATTGGCCTCTTAAGCCAGGGATTGTGGGTACGAGTCCCGTCTGGGGGGATTTGAAGTAGAGTGGCGCAGCGGAAGCGTGCTGGGCCCATAACCCAGAGGTTGATGGATCGAACCCATGCTCTGCTATATTCATATCTTTTCAATGTGTCAGTCTTAAAATGAATAGCATTTACAATCAGAATCAAGAATCCCTTGCTGCAGTACGTGTGGACTACCCGACACGTATTGCCCACATCAGAAGCCGTGATGGCAATTTGAAGATGTTTACAGCAAAAAAAAAACAATGCGCAAAGAGCCAGGGTTTAGATGTTGCATCTATATATTATAACTGTTAAGCAGAGTGGCGCAGCGGAAGCGTGCTGGGCCCATAACCCAGAGCTCGATGGATCGAAACCATCCTCTGCTAGTCGGAATATCTAGTATTGTATCAATCAATGTATAGAATTGCAATTACATATTTAGTCTAGCCTCAATAGATAGCATGAAGTGTTCTACTCACAATATTAGTGATACATAGCAATAATTTTAAAACAAATATCCGTTACGAAGATGATTGAGCGTGGGATTGGTAGCGAGACTGGGGTGGATTGAAAAATAAAGAACGAGTATATCTATACCTTATTCTCATGTATTTCAGACCTTGCTAGTGCTTGGTTGGTCGTTCATTTCTTTGTTCTAGTCTCATGCTGTAAACACACGTGTGTCCCAGTGGATAAGGCAAGGCAAGGCAAGGCAACTTTATTTATATAGCACTTTTCATACACAAGGCAGACTCAAAGTGCTTTACATATAAACATTGTTATACAATAAAATAATAGATAAGTAAAAGAAAACATATGCAAAGAAATGAGTAAAATAGAAAGTTAAAAAGGCTTTTTAGTAAGTAAAATTGAAAGTGCAATGTATTCAAGAAAGTGAGCAAATTAAATTGAAAGTTATTTAAGATCAGATCAACAGACTCTCTGGAACCCAAGTCGGGACTACAACCCGACCTAAAGGACAATCTATTACAATATTCTAGGACTCTAGCCCAGAACCAAAGGCAAACAACAAACAACAAACAAATATTCAGTAATTATTCTAGGACTCTAGCCCAGAACCAAAGGCAAACAACAAACAACAAACAAATTCAAAAGAGTTTCATATGGAATGACACAACTTCATTACTCAGCAAATGTCATGTATTTTTCTGGTAAAAATAGAAAATAAAGGGAAAGTTAAAAAGGCATTTTAGTAAAATAAAGGTAAAGTATTTAAGATTTAGCAGAAGCTAAAGCAAACATAAAGGTCTTCAATCTTGTTTTGAAGGTGCTCAGAGTTGGGGCAAGTCTTAAATCCTCAGGGAGTTTATTCCAGCTATTTGTTGCATAGTAACTAAATCCTGCTTTCCCATGTTTCGTGTTTACTCTGGGGATAATTAACAGATTGGTCTCAGAAGATCTTAGTGTTCTAGAAGGCTTATGTAGTGGAAGCATATCAGTTAAATATTTTGGGCCTAAACCATGTAGGGATTTATAGGTTAGCAACATGATTTTAAAATCAATTCTCTGACCTACAGGAAGCCAATGTAACGATTTAAGAATTGGTGTAATATGTTCAAATTTTTTGGTCTTTGTTAAAACTCTAGCAGCAGCATTCTGAACAAGCTGAAGCTTCCTTAGAGTTTGTTTTGGGAGACCTGTAAGGAGACCATTGCAGTAATCAAGCTTACTAGTGATAAAGGCATGTACAAGTTTTTGTAAGTCTTCGGTTAGTCTCGCAAAGCCAGACCAAACTACAGCAAGTAGAATGGTCTGGAGCCACGCTACCTCGAGCCGTCTATCCGTTGGGAAACTGGGCGGGCCTGTTTTATTTCTTTAAACCAATCACAATCGTCTAGGGCGGGGCTAAGCCCGGGAAGCAGCAGCGGTGTCCATGCAAAATAGTGCCGGGGGGGAAATTATTTTGACGGAACTTCTTGACGTTCAGAGGCTGTCAGAAATGGCTCAATCCCAAACGCCACAAAAAAACATTGACGATGTATGTCGCCTATGTGGAGATAATTTTATAGATAAAAAGAACAAACATCGTTTGATTCTTTGTCACGATGATTTCAAGCCACCATACACTTTGGCCCTTGAGCTCACGGGACCTATAAAAACGAACGACGTTTTAACATTTATATGTGGTTCTTGTAGAACACTACTAAAGAAATACCGTAGGAGCTATTGTGAAGTGGAACGGATCGGTTCATTGGTTAATCCATGTCAAACGCTCATGCCGCCGTCAGAGTGAAACGATGCGCCAAATCCACACCAACCGCCGATAGTCGTGACCGCAAACGCATCGTCCCCGGGGAGAATCCCCGGGGAGAGTCTGGGCTTTTCCAAGGTAATGTCAAAATAGGCTATGTTGTGGTCCTACCATTGTAATGAAATCAGATAGTCAGTAATCAGTAATTACATTATATTAAAATTAAACAAGATTTGATGTCTAGTTCCACAAACAATTTCGAAAACTTGGTAACGCCAGCAACCGGAAGGGGAGGAGTCGCGGCCAAATCGGCCGCTAAGCAATAGACGCTGTCCACTTCCGTTCAGCCAGACTAGTCTTCGGTGGACATGAGCCCTCTAACTCTTGCTACATTTTTAAGGTGATAATATGCAGATTTTGTAACTGATTTGATGTGACTTTCGAAATGTAAATCAGAATCCATGATAACCCCTAGGTTTCTGGCTTTGATTGAGGTTTTCAGGGACAGAGAGTGAAGGTGTTGGGTTACTTTAAGCCTTTCCGTTTTAGCACCAAATACAATTATCTCTGTTTTATCCTCATTTAGCTGAAGGAAATTTCGGCACATCCAGTCTTTCACTTGCTCAATGCACTGGCACAGCAGATCTATGGGCCGATAGTCATTTGATGATAGCGATACATAGATTTGCGTGTCATCAGCATAGCAATGATGGTCAATATTGTTATTATGCATGATTTGCCCTAGTGGGAGCATGTAGATGTTGAATAAAGAGGGTCCTAAGATCGAACCTTGTGGGACTCCACACATCACGTTGGTTGATTCTGATACAAAGTCGCCGATGGAAACAAAGTAGTTAGGGGTCCAAGCCAACAGGTTGGATCCCTATTGTTTTTGTAAGGATTTTTATTATTATTAGGGGTCCAAGCCAACAGGTTGGGGGTCCAAGCCAACAGGTTGGATCCCTATTGTTTTTGTAAGGATTTTTCTTTTTATTCTTCCCGCCTTGAAAGTGGGTCCACAGCCCAAACCGTAAATGGTGCACACGTGCCAATCACATGACTAGAACCAGGTCCGGCACCGCTACTCCGATAACCAAATTCAGACACGCCGGCCACTAGGTGGCGCTATACCAAGGAAAGATGCGTTTGGGGCTATAACTCCCACACCGAACCTCCCACAGTCAAAAACTTGTACCCACTAATTCACTGGAGTCTGCTGCATCTTTTGGCATAGGCCACGCCCATTTGCGTCTATAATTTTTTTGCTATAACTCCCACACCGAACCTCCCACAGTCAAAAACTTGTACCCACTAATTCACTGGAGTCTGCTGCATCTTTTGGCATAGGCCACGCCCATTTGCGTCTAGAATTTTTTTTCGCAAAATCGCGAAAACCGCTAAACTGCATTTTTGCTACTTCTCCCACATTTCTTGACCAATCAACACCAAACTTTGCACACGGCATCTTCAGACGCACACGAACAGGAATCATGCTTTTTGATCCGACCTTCGACGACGAAACGGTAGCGTTTTGAATATTTGTTTATTAGCTATGTTTTACGTCGAAACGCAAAAATACCAAAATTAGACATCGGATCAAGTCCAAGTTTTAGACACATGTCGGTGCTACCCTTATTGGCGTTCAATAAAAATATCGGAAAATTACGCCCTAAGGGGGCGCAATAAACGAGGAAATTGTATATCTTCTAATTGGCCCGAGGAATGTTCTTCAAACTATAAGGGAACCATCAAGGGGCAAACCCGAGTCGATATAAAAAATATGGCCAAGAATTATTAATGTGGGCGGGAGTTATTTGGCAAAGGAAAATTGTCTTTGGAAAATTTCGCCACAGGGCGGCGCCAAAAAACGACGACATTGTCTATCTCCTATTTGGCCAATGTTCTGAAAACGCGTTTTAGGCTATAACTCCCACACCGAAGCTCCCACAGTCAAAACCTTTATATCCACATGTTGTTCACGGTAGCGTTTTGAATACTTGCTTCGCGTTGTGCCGGCGAAACGCACATTTCTTGTCGCGTTGTGCCGGCGAAATGCACACTTCTTGGACCCCTGCATAACTGCTTGCTATACTTACCTCACTAGAAGTGGTACCACAGCCCAAACCGTAAATGGTGCCGACACGCCAATTGCATGACTAGATCCAGATCTCTTCGGACAATGCAGACGACCAAATCCAGACCCGCCGGTCACTAGGTGGCGCTATACCAAGGAATACGCGTTTGGGGCTATAACTCCCACACCGAACCTCCCACATTCAAAACCTTGTACACACAGATTCACTGGAGTCTGCTGCATCTTTTGGCATAGGCCACGCCCATTTGCGTCGAGAATTTTTTTTCGCAAAATCGCGAAAACCGCAAAACTGTATTTTCTCTACTTCTCCCACATTTCTTGACCAATCGACACCAAACTTTGCACACGACATCGTCAGACGCACACGCAAAGAATGCATTAAACACTTTTTTGATGCGACCTTTGACGACGAAACGGTAGCGTTTTGAATATTGGTTTATTAGCTAAATTAGACGTGGAATATCAAAAATCCAGAAAAAAAGAAATTAGACATCTGATCGAGTCCAAATTTTACACACATGTTGGTGCTAACCTTAACGGCGTTCAATAAAAAAATCGGAAAATTACGCCCAAAGGGGGCGCAATAAACGAGGAAATTGTATATCTTCTGATTGCCCAAAGGAATGTTCTTCAAACTCAAGGGACACCATCAAGGGGCAAACCCCAGTCTATATAAAAAAATGTGGCCAAGAATTATTAATGTGGGCGGGAGTTATTTGGCAAAGGAAAATTGTCTTTGGAAAATTTCGCCAACAGGGCGGCGCCAAAAAACAACGACATTGTCTATCTCCTATTTGGCCAATGGAATGTACTGAAAACGGCTATAACTCCCACACCGAACCTCCCACAGTCAAAACCTTTATATCCACACATTCACTTGAGTCAGCTGCATCTTTTGGCACACGCCGTGCCCATTTGTTTTGAACACATGCTTCGCGTTGTGCCGGCGAATTGCACATTTCTTGGACCCCTGCATAACTGCTTGCAGTTCTAGTTCCTATTTTGTAGGTAGGATCTGAACCAATTTAAGACTGTGCCTGAAAGCCCCACCCAGTTTTCTAACCTGTCCAAAAGTATTGTATGGTCTACAGTGTCGAATGCAGCACTGAGGTCTAGTAGCATTAGTATTGAGGTTTTGCCAGAGTCTGTGTTAAGACGGATGTCGTTTACAACTTTAATGAATCGGTCTCAGTGCTGTGCAGGAGTCGAAATCCTGATTGGAAGGTGTCATAACAACCAGTTGATGCCAGGAAGTGATTAAGTTGCTGGAGGACAATTTTCTCAATGATTTTACTTATGAAGGGCAGATTTGATATTGGTCTGTAGTTGTTAATAATAGAGGTATCTAGGCTCCGTTTTTTTAAAAGGGGTTTAATAACTGCCGTTTTCAGGGCTTTTGGGAAGTTGCCCGACTGGAGAGAGTTGTTAACTATCTGCAATATGTCTATTGCTAGGCAGTCAAAAACATTCTTAGGGGGTGTTCACACAGGCAGTTTTTTTTTCAGGTGCGGGTGGATGTTTTACATTATATTCCTATGATACAGGGTGTTTTTGTAAAAACATCCTGGGTGCTTTTAAAAACACCGCTGCCAGCGGGTTTTTTTCACTGCTCTGGGTGGTTTTCAAGTTGGGATAAATTCAACTCGCCAAGAAAAAGCACCCGACGTCAGGTAGTTTTTTGACAGCTGACCAATGAACGAGAACCTACGTCACTAGGAAAAACGTTGGAAATTCAAGAATGGCGACCCAAACCAAGACGTCTTTCCCGACGGAGCAACTTGTTGTTCTTGTCAGTGAACATGTTGAGTTGTATGACATGACCAACAAATTATACCACAACATTTATCACAAGGAGAGTATCTGGAGGACGATCGGTGGGATTTTGGGACATAAGTGTAAGTATTAATTTTAATGTTTATCTGCTCACCTAACAAACTATCCAGTTATCACCGTTAAACGTGTTTCTAATAACATTTCTAGCGAGAAATATACTTTTTACTTGCATAATCTTTAGTCAGTGATTGTGTCTGATCTTTAGTTTTATAGTTATTAGGAAGATTTTATCGGCTCGATGTCAAAGATGTCCGGTTGCTAGGGACGCTGCTTTCGTACAGCTGAGGGCACAGCTGAGCTGAGGGCTGGTGATACGGACAACGCGAAAGCGTTAGTAGCTGCTAGAGAAATTCTTGGTAGGGCTTAATCCTAGCCTGTTGTTTACTTTTATTCACTGTAGGGGAGGATTGCCGTGACAAATGGAAATACCTTAGAGGCAAGTACGGCAAAGAAAGAAAGGAAATGAAGGAGAGGAGGAGTGGATCGGAGGGAGGACATAAACACAGTTGGAAATATGTAAAAATTCTATCTTTCCTGGAGCCTTATGTCCAGGAAAGGCTCACAATTAGTAACTTCGACCAGCCAAGCCAGACAGCAGAGAGCATTTTGAATGCAATGTGTGAAAACAATGAGGTAAGACTAGATGAGATTGGGCTAATGTGCCATGATGAACAGGCCAATTCATAATTGTAGGCTAAATCAAACGAGTGAAGCTTATCAGCTGTATGACTATGTCCTGTGTTTAATCCTGTAGATTGCGAAGGAAAAAAAAATTATGCTTTGTGTAATGTTGTGTTTTGTCCCGTGTTTCCTTTACCTGACAGACTACATTGGATGACACAATCAGTAGTCAACCTGGGTCTGGTTCTTTAAATGGCAGTTCATCAAGGCCCCCACCCCATTCATCTAGGCCCCCACCCTCTCCATCTCCACCCCCACAACCACCTCAACAAGAACAGCAGCAGGAATTCGGGCCCATGAGAGTACAAAGAGGGAGGAAGAGGCAGGCCACTGCGACCATAACCCCCTACCAGCAACAGGTCCTCAGTGCCCTTGCGAAAGAGGAGAATGAGCATGAGCGTTTCCTATTGAGCTTTGCACCCACACTGGCAAGGTTGGAGCCTCGCAAACAGGCATTGCTAAAGTGTAGAATGCAGTCCCTGTTTTATGACATCGAGTTTGGAGAATAAATGAAATTATTAAATTAAATTATTACATTTAAACACAAACATCTGCTTTGTACCTCTTTCTTTACATTAGATATTCTGAAGGAGATTTAACATTTTATCTTGTTTTAGCACTACAATACCCACTTTGATATACATAGGAGCCACACAATTTCTATTAGGTATAAAAAATAAATGTAAACTTATGTCAGCTTTATCGTTCATGGGTGTGGTACTGCTTCCAAGATTCAGAGAAAACTTCAACTTCACCACATCATCTGGTGTTTGCTGGTGATGAAATGGAATAGCTTTTAAGCAGAAGCTTTGGGTAGCTCTTAAAAGAGCTGTTGGTTTGGTTGGTTCTTTTAAGGCCTATGTAACGGACCTATTATGTATCCACCTGTATTGCGCCCCGGAACCTTTTGTTTACGTCTCACCCGGTACCCTTTTAGAGGCGCACAGCAGCATTCACGGCGATGCGTGTTTCGCGCGTAGTCGCGTCGAAGACGTAAGTTAATATGTCTTAAAGCCTGTATTTTGGTTATATAAATGTTGGGTTCATATTGAAACATTTTGTGTGTAAGTTTTATAGTTCATTTGTCTTACACCGGTCGCATTTCTATGCCGTTTTATGTCTGTGAATAGCGTATGAAGCAAGCTAACGGCTGACCCATGAATGTCCGGTGAATGCAACTTTTCCCTCTCAATTTACCCTCGTCTTGCACCCTTGGCAAGCGGAGCGAGGTATGTTGGTTTGTGATGAAATTAGATTAGATTAGATTAGATTAGATTAGATTAGATTAGGCTTTATTGATCCTTTTGTGATGACTCCCTCAAGGAAATTGATTGTCCAGTAGTTTACAGAAGAAACACAACACAATATTAAATTATATACAATATGAGATAAACAATACACTCTAGATAACTTTAAAAAGTAAAACAAAAAGTAAACAGTAAACAATAATAATATAAGATAAACAATAAACTCTTAACTAACTATAAAAAGTAAACAAAAACAGTAAACAATAAACTCTTAGCTAATATAGAAAGTAGAGATAATAATAGAAGTAAAACAGGATTCAAGTAAAATAAAAAGATAAATGTAGAGAACTGTATAGAGGATTAATATAAATAAATAAATATATATAAATAAATAAATGTAAACATAAATAAACATATATATATATATATGTTTGTGCCTAGATGTTATCCTGCCAGGGAACTCGTCCAGCTTCAGACATGAAGTACTGAGCAAACTTCTCCCTCACTGCCACAGCATCTCTGCCAGCATTGTTGGTGCCAAGGCGAGGTGCGTTCTGGAGACCTTGTGATGGCGCAGCTGTGGATGTTCCAGTAGATGACCTAGCCGGTATTGTAGTGCTGGCATCCCACCTGAGAAAGTTATGGAGCATGCAGGTGGCCTTTACCACATTCTCTGCCACTTCTGGAGAGACACACAGCACCCGACGGTACACTCTCCATTGGGATGCCAGTATGCCAAACGCACACTCGACCATTCTGCGCACGTGAGAGAGACGGGTGTTAAACACTTTTTTTTCTCCAGTGTTGTAGCCAGGGTATGGGCGCATGATGTTACGGCGCAAGGGGAAGGCTTCGTCTGCCAGAAACACATGAGGCATCGGGCCAAGATGTTCTGCCCCTGGGAGGATGGAGTCATCCGGGATACCCAATGTGTTCTGCCGTAGGGCAGTACCAAAAGCGGAGGAGGAGAGGGTTCCCCCATCACTGTTTCTTCCATAGGCCCCGATGTCAACAAGCCTGAAACAGTACCTGGCGTCGACTACAGCCAGAAGGACGATGGAAAAAGTGCCTTTGTAATTGTAATAAAGAGTGCCACTGGAGGGAGGAGCCTCAATGACTACGTGTTTCCCATCCATTGCCCCTATGCAGTTGGGGAAATCCAGCTGTTGGAATCCAGTGGCTATCTTTCTCCACGCTGCTTTGTCTGGAATAGGCATGTAATCTGGCAGGAGGCAATCCCAAATAGCTGTGCAGACCTGATGAACTATGCCTGCCACAGTGCTGGCACCCATCCTGAAGGCGAAAGCGATGGACCGGAATGAATCGCCAGTTGCCAGATACCTGCCCAAAGAGTGATATTTAGTTTAGTCTGAAACAATTGAGCAAGCATGCATACACCTGTTGATCTTGATTGTAGCCGTTAGCAGTTAGATAGCAGTTTCTATTTCATTTGCAGGCCTGACAGTCAGGTACGTAATGCTAGCAGTCTACATCCTGTCCAGCGAAGGACGCTATACATATAAAATAGGCCTACTCTGAGCACCTTTAAAACAAGACTGAAGACTTTTATGTTTGCTTTAGCTTTCTGCTAAATCTTAAATACATTGCACTTTCTAAAAAGCTTTTTTAAATTTGCCTTTATATTCTATTTAATACTAAAATGCCTTTTTAACTTTCTATTTTACCCATTTCTTCTTCTATGACAATGTTTATATGTGAAGCACTTGAGTCTGCCTTGTGTATGAAAAGTGCTATATAAATAAAGTTGCCTTGCCTTGCCTACGTATGCTGAAAAGGTGAGAACAAGCTCTGCAACACCAAAGAGTATGGGAGGCAAGACAACATAGCTTACATTAGACCTGTTGCTAGGTAACCTACTACCTGCTTGTTACTAGTAATAAAATAAGCTACGAGACATGCGTCTGATTTCATAATCCTTTATATAAATATATTTGCGTATTTACCTTAAACAAATGCTGAGTCGTTCCTCTGGACTGATGGCTTGCCTCATGTGGGTGTCTTGCCTTATTATTGAAGGCGCAACGATGCGCAACAAGGTTTCAAATTGACTCTTGTCGAGTCTGAAATATGCACTGAACCGTGCATTATCAAACCGTAGCTCCTGAATCAAACTATGAAACGCCCCGTACCGCTGCCGTCCCCGGTTTATGTCATGCACCCACAAACGGGAAGGTTCATCGTTATCCTCGTCGTTGTCATTTAACGCCAAAACAAGGGCTAATTTTCTCATCCTCGACATTGTAACTGACACTAGCGTAGTCAAACCACTTTGATGCGGTAACTGATTTGCAACGTTGGCTCTAGAACATTCTGCTCGAGAATGAACTTGACAAAACCACCCTGTCAGTTTTTTAGTTGGTAAAAAACCGCCCGGGTCAGGTGTTTTTTAATATAAAAAAACTGCCTGTGTGAACACCCCCTTAAAGAGGTTGGTAGGTAAAGAATCAAGGCAACAGGTGGATGGCTTTAGTTGTGTAACAGCTTCCACAAGAGTTTTAGAGTCAATAACATTAAAGCATGCCATCCCTGCCACGTTACTTTTGCCTGAACAGGGTGGTAGTCCAACATT
Organism: Gadus morhua; assembly: GCF_902167405.1. Classification (NCBI taxonomy): domain Eukaryota; kingdom Metazoa; phylum Chordata; class Actinopteri; order Gadiformes; family Gadidae; genus Gadus; species Gadus morhua. The sequence continues at coordinate 24,201,302 of NC_044053.1, forward strand.
TTTGTTTGAAGTGGAGATATTGATGGCGCGTCTGATGCCTTCAATTTTATCAGTATAAAAAGCTGCAAACTCATTGCATTTCTGCGTGGAATGGAGATCAGGTGGAATTTGTGTTGGGGGGTTGGTCAGTCTGTCAACAGTTGCAAATAGGGTTTTTGCATTATTATTATTGGATTTAATGATATTGGAGAAAAATGTTTCTCTAGCACTTTTTAAGTCTGAATTGTAGGCACGGAGGCTCTCTTTGTAGATATCATGGTGAATATGAAGTTTTGTTTTACGCCAGATGCGTTCAACCTTCCTGCATTCTTTTTTCTGTTCTGTTACAGAAGCAGCTTTTCTCCAGGGTGCCTTTTGCTTTCCAGAAATCGTTTTAACCTTGTAAGGTGCAATGACATCCATGACTTTCAAAATTTTCAAATTAAAGTTTTCTACAAGATCATCAGCAGAACATGGGTTGAGAGGTGGTAGTAAGGAGATGGCCTTTCTAAAAAGTACATACGATTCTTCATTGATATACCGTTTTTTGACAGTATTTGATTTTGTCTGTATGTTGGGAATAAAAGATATATTAAAGAAAACACAAAAGTGGTCAGACAAGGAAGGATCAGTCACAGAGAGATCAGAAACATTGAGGCCCTTTGTGATAACCAGGTCTAGAGTGTGGCCCTTACAATGAGTAGTCTCTTTCACATGTTGGGACAGTTCAAATATGTCCAAAATGGTAAAACGTTTTTTCGCACACTTGTCATTCAAATCATCAGTATGAAAATTGAAGTCACCAGTTATAACTAGACAGTCAAAGTCTGTGGAGATGCTAGACAATAATTCTGTGAATTCATCGAAAAAATGTGCAGAGTATGTGGGTGGCCTGTAAATAATTAATAGGAGAACTCTGGGGGAGCATTTCAATACAGCACAAAGGTATTCGAATGATGGAAAATCACCAAATAACATCTGTTTCCCCTGAAAATCATTTTTAAATATAACAGCAACCCCTCCACCTCTTTTTCCAGATCTACATGCATCAAAAAAGTTATAGTTGGGAGGAGCTGTCTCTATCAGAACGGTTGCACTGTTATTTTGTTCCAGCCATGTTTCAGTTAAAAACATAAAATCCAGTTTAGAGGTGGTAATAAAATCATTAACTAAAAATGATTTGTTATTAAGAGACCTAACATTAAGTAGACCCATCCTGATGGTGTTGTTGATAGGCTTTAAGGTTGTTTTTGGTTTGGAGGAAATATGTATGAGATTTGTGAGGTTAGCAGTGTGTCTAAGTTTCCCTTTGTTTACTCTCTTAGTGGTTACAGCAGGAATGCAAATGTTACCATGTTTTGACATAGGCAACCTTGGGTTCAGCAGATTATGCGAAACGTCCTTTATACTTTGTCTACGGCTGAACCCTTTTTTGTCTCAGTAATACTCAGGACTACTCAGTACAGGGGGCGGGGGGCTGGGGCGCCCTCCGCTTTGGTGTTATCAGCCTGTGGGAATGACCTGGCGATGCTATTGCGATGCTCTGCTGCTGTGTTCAACCGCACCCAGTAATCCACTGGATCCTCACCCATACTGGGTTGGGTGGCGTAAAAATCAGCTAAAGGTAAGCATGATGCAGGGCTCTCACTGAAGTATCGCCTGAGAATTTCATAAATCATTTCTGGATGGACCGCACTGTCAGGTGTTAAGTTACTCTTTAACCCCACCTTCACGATTTTCTTGGCCTTCCCCATTAAATGACTCAAGATCTCCTCAGGTTGATCTGAAGCACTTCCATTAACTCTATCCATTCCTGCACTGTACACTTATCAGAAGCTTCCCCTCTGAAAACAGCAGGTTCACGGACATCATGCTTGACGACCACGTTCACTCTGGAGAGATCCAGTGTGCTACTGCCGGGATTGTCGCCACCAACCACAGGAGAGACTGGGACAAATGATGGCAAGACAGGTGGACTGGGGGCAAACAGCCGACTGACTATTGAATCTCCTATTTGATTACCCAATTCAGTGATCAAGTCACGGAGATCAGCTGCAGGGTCATTGCCACTGACAGACACAATGGGCGTGGATGATATAGGCCCTACAGGGGATGTGACTACATGGCCTGTCTTAACCTGTGCATGTTCCTCACTATCACTGAAATGTGGGGGTAGTGTCTGTGAGAGAGAAGTGGATCCCACAGAATGCTGTGGGATGTCTGTGAAAGCCAGCTTCTTAACCTCCTCCCCTGCATAAACCAATAGGCCCCTGCCCCTCCCTCTCCCGACATAAGGTGTCACATTATCAAAAAAATCACATCCACTGGCCATACTGTAAACTGAATATCGTCAACAGAAAACCAAAATTGTGTGTATATTCCCTCTCAATTAAATAAAATAAAATAAAGAAAAGAGAAGCACAACAAAACCTAATGTAGTATTGAAACTTAACCAGATAAATTCCAATTGACCTAGACACACAGTACAATTAGCACGGACGATGAGGATTCACTGGTCTTCCATCACGATACCTTCATGCAGACAGCTTAACCCCGGGGATCGGCAACAGCGGCTGATCAGTTGAATCCTTGTTTATGTAACAGACTTTGATCAGCCTGTTACATTAATGTTCACAGGTCGTCGTGTGACTAGTTGGCCGATAATGCAGAGGAGACGTGGAATGGATCTGACAGCATTTATTCCCCTTCCAAACTGTAACATAGGACAACAGGGTATATCACACGCAGGCAGTTGGAGATAACGCTGACATCCCCCCTTTCCAAACTGCCGAACGAGAGCACAAAATAATAGAAGACAATACTGTGATCGTATAGTGTGTACCAAGTATAATAAATGAAAATAATAAAAATACATGAATAATTATAAATTAAATACTGACAGATCTTTAAATATTATTAACACACATACCTGTAACATAGGACAACAGGGTATATCACACGCGGGCAGTTGGAGATAACGCTGACATCCCTACGACAGCATAATTAGCCCGTTAGCTCCTACTTGAATACCTTTCATTCAATTCAGATCTTATTACACTCATTTGCATATTTGCCGATCCGCGAACAGCGGAACCCATAGTAAACATTCATACACCATGACAAATATATACTGTATGTGTCATGAAAACAATGAGACAACGGCTAAAACAAAACATTCATGATGTAGGACTCATAAATCCAACTTACCCCCTTTCCAAACTGCCGAATGAGAGGAAGTCTAGGCGTGTGCGACCCCAATTAGCGCCCCATCGGAACCAACAATAAATGACAAGTGGAACTAAATAAATAATGTACCATGTTACAGGTCAAACATTTGGGGAAATTCACTATAAATATGTAAATAGTTATATATAAATATATAAACCACACTATAAAACTGTTACACTATCATTGACACAGATGCAAGTTTGATGCCTACATATTCCTGTTTCTTAAATTCAGCTGGAAAATCGCAAAGGGAGGAGACAGTGGAGCTGGCCCAGATAGCAAGCATACGTTGGCCCTACGTTGGCAAAACGTTGTGAGCCAACGCCGCATATCGTTGGCCTGACGGTGTGAGCCAACGCTGGCCCTACGACATTTTGGCCGCTGGCCTAACGTTGGCACATCGTTGGCATAGCGACGTAACCGCGTCATTTCGGCCGTAGGGCCACCGTTTGACCAACGTGCATTATCCCCAGATGGCCACCGTTGGCTTATAGCCAATTGCCAACTTATAATTAAGGTAGCCAAATTTTATTAATTTGCCTTTACCAAATAATTTGAATTTCCTTTTAATTAAAACTAGCAACAAGAGTTTTGAGTTCAAAAACCATTCAAACATCATGGAATTAAACCGGAAAGTGTTAACATTTATTAAATACTTATTAAAGTTCAAAAGTTCAAGTTCAAAGTACTTTATTTGTCATTGCCACAAAGACAACGAGACAGTAGAGGCAACCAGACTTACACAGCTAAATAATAATAAATAACAATTAATAAATAGTTCATAAATATCATATCATACATAAAATAATAAAATAATAATAATAATAAAATAATAATAATAATAATAAAAATAATAAAAGCAATACATATTAAGGTGCATCAAGTCTTAGAGTGCAGTCCATGGGGGGCAGGGAGGGCTGGGCCGGGGGCGGGGGGAGATGAAGGGGGGTGGGGAGTGGGGTGGTCAAGCTGTTGAGGAGCCTTATTGCACAGGGATAGAAGCTCTTTGCCATCCTGGAGGTGCGTGCCTTTTTTGATCTGAACCTTTTCCCTGACGGGAGTAACAGGAACAGATGATGGGCAGGATGAGAAGGGTCTGTGAGGATGCGTTTAGAGCGCTGCAGGCAACGGGAGGAGGAGATGGACAAGATGTCGGGCAGCTCTACTCCAATGATCCTTCCCGCTGTTTTAATCAGCCTCTGGATGGCTGCCTGCTCCGCCTTTGTACAGCTGTAGGACCATACATTCAGGCAGTATGTAAGCACACTCTCTATAGCGCAGCGGTAGAAGTTAAACAGCAGCCTCTGAGGAAGGTGTTCTTTCCTCAACTTCCGGAGGTAAAAGAGGCGTTGCTGGGCCTTCCCCAAAACGGAAGCTGTGTTTTTGACCCAGGAAAACTCCTCCGTCAGTGTCAGACCCAGAAACTTTAGAGAGGTGACACGCTCAACCTCTTCACCGTTGATGTAGATTGGGAGATGGTGATTATGCTGGGAAGACTTCCGGAAGTCAATGATCATCTCTTTGGTTTTCCTAATGTTGAGACTGAGGTTGTGCTCAGAACACCAGACTGCCAGGTTTCCCACTTCTTGCCTGTAGGCAGCCTCATCGTTGTTGGAGATGAGGCCAAGCACTGTTGTATCATCTGCAAATTTGAAGATGTAGTTGGATGGGCAAGAGGGAGCACAGTCATGGGTGTAGAGGGTGTATAAAAGTGGGCTGAGCACGCAACCTTGTGGGGCGCCAGTGCTGATGGTCAGATTTGAAGAGTGATGCTTCCCCAGTTGTACACTCTGCGTGCGATTGGTCAGGAAGTCCAATACCCAGTTACACAGTGAAGCATTGAGGTTTAAGTCCTGAAGTTTGGAGATGAGTTTGCCTGGAAGGATCGTATTGAATGCAGAACTGTAATCTATAAAGAGAATACGGATGTAAGTGTTCTTTAACTCCAGGTGCTCCAGTGCAGTGTTAAGCAGCAGGGCTACTGCATCCTCTGTAGATCTGTTTGCTTTGTAGGCAAATTGGTGTTGATCAAAGGAAGCTGGTGTGATGCCTCTTATGTGTTTCATGACCAGCCTTTCCAAGCATTTAGCAGGTATGGGGGTGAGAGCCACTGGCCTATAGTCGTTCAGGCACTTGACTGCAGTCTTTTTTGGCACAGGTATAATGGTTGATGCTTTGAAACATGGGGGGACATGTGAAAGGGCTAGAGAGCGGTTGAAAATGTCTGTAAATACCTCTGTCAGCTGGTCACCGCAATTCTTTAGTACGCGGCCTGCCACACCATCTGGTCCTGCCGCTTTCCTGGGGTTGATGTTTTTCAGGCAGAGTCTGACCTCGTGGGGGGTCAGAGTGGGTGCAGCATCGTCAGAGGGTAGGGGCAGAGGCAGCGGACCATTGTTGTCCCTGTCGAACCGTGCATAAAACTGATTCAGCTCTTCAGTCAGGGTAGCACAGCTGGTCTGGGGGGGTGACGCAGTCCCTTTGTAGTCAGAGATTGCTCTTATTCCCTCCCATACTTGTCTCGGATTGGTGTGAGTGTGGAAAAGTTGCTCAACACGTTGCCGGTGTTTGGCTTTTGCAGATTTTATGCCTCTTCTCAGTGCTGCCCTGGCTACGCTGTACACTGCTGTTTCACCTGATCTGTAGGCTGCATCTCTGCCCTTCAGTAGTGTACGCACCTCTCTGCACATCCATGGCTTTTGGTTGGGGAACACTCTCACAGTCCTCCTTCTTGTGACATTGTTCACACAGAAGTTGATGTAGTCCATTACTGAAGATGTGTATTCCTCCAGTGCAATTTTTGGGTCGTCAGAAGCCTCCAGGCTATTAAATAGTGTCCAGTCCGTGCTGTCAAAGCAGTCCTGTAGCTGAGGGATGGCATCCTCATTCCACACTGTTATGGACTTGGTGGCAGGTCTTGTCGCTCTGATTCTTTGTTGGTATGAGGGGTACAGGAACAGCGAGAGGTGGTCAGACAGGTCTAGGTGGGAGTCAGACTGTACTTTGTAAGCCTTAACAACATTAGTGTACACCTGGTCTAGTGTCACACTGCCTCTGGTTGCACAGGTCACGTTTGGATGGAATGTTGGGAGCACAGATCTTAGATTGGCACGGTTAAAATCCCCAGCTACAATGAAGGCGCTGTCTGGGTGTTTGGCCAGTCTTTTACTGATGTAGCCATGTAGCTGTGCTAATGCTAGTTTAGCATTAGCGTCCGGAGGGATGTAAACAGCACAGATGTAAACAATGCCAAACTCCCTCGGTAAGTAGAAGGGCCTGCACTTCAGAAGCATAAGTTCCAGTACGGGGCAGCAGAGCTTTCCGACGATGCTTGTGTTTGTGCACCAGCAGTTATTTAAGAAGACACACAGACCGCCACCGGACTTCTTACCCGAGTCAGCTGTTCTGTCGGCCCGGTAGACGGTGCGGCCTGCTAGCTGGATAGCTGCGTCTGGTGTGGTGCTGTCTAACCACGTCTCGGTGAAGATCATGCAGCAGCAGCTAGTCAAAGTCCTCTGTGCTGTGAGTCGAAGTCTAATCTCGTCCAGTTTATTCCGTATTGAGCGAACATTGGCTAGGAAGATTGAAGGAAGCGGTGGTTTGGATGGGTTAGCCTTTAGCCGAGCTCGTACACCGGCCCGCTTTCCTCGCTTCTGCTTCCGCTCACAGCGTCTCCTCTGCCGGCCTGTTGAGGCAGAGCTTTCGCTGGCTAATCTGCGGATCTCGGGAGGGATGGATATCTCGCTTGACAGTCGATGTACATCACGATTTATGACCAGGAGCTCAGCACGGCTATACTGTTTTGCCAGTGGAGGGCACATTAGTGTTAAAAAACAAAAACAAACTATTAATAAACAAAAACGTTTAGCCTGGACAGCTGTGTATCCATCGCCATGGCAACCCAAGTAAACAATTACACTAAAACTAAAATAAAACTATAACTAAACTATAACTAACAAAAATCTATGATCAGGAGACCCCCAAGATGATTGCGTGGCAACAACTTCACAATTAAACTTAAATTAAACTAAGACTACAACTAAAAATTTACTAACAAAACCTAAAAGTCTGGAGAGCCCCAAGCCGCTGCGTGTGTACGCGCCGCCGTTGCTAGGTAAACCCAAAATACTTGTAATGATAATGATAATAATAATAAGAAGAAGAAGATGAAGAATAAATTAATTAAAAATGATAATAATAATAATAAGAAGATGAAGAATAAATTAATTAAAAATTAATTAAAATCCGAGTCGGTGTGCAGGCGGAAGGCGGGTCACTCCAGGCTGCTGCAGTCGTCGTCACTGTCGCTGCTAGTTGTATCATGATCCAGGATGACCGGGGAAGGACTCGGAGGAGGAAGACTGAACTGCTGGGGACCTGGAATGTAGAAGATCATCGTTAAGCGTACAATTTGGTGACATGGGTAATGTTTGGCTTTCTTGCTTTCTAAATCAAGCTTTTTGTATTAATGCCATTGACTTGAATATTATTCTGTTCAATATCAATGATGAAGCCCTGTGATAGTTTTAGCAGCATTTTCTCTCAACACGTGGCTACTGATTGATGTGCTAACTAGCTTTTTTAATCTCTAGTGCTAGTTAGCTGTTTGCCAAGAGTTAGTGGGAGACTTTCCCACTTCCTTACTAAATTCGCTCAAATTCGCTATCATCATTGTTCTAAAATTAAAGAAATAGTGTTGAGCAAAGAAGGCAAGTTTGAGGGGAAAATAACATCCCTGAGACCGACGTCGTACAGTAGCCTAGTTATGCTATTTTGCAACCATGCTTTTGGCGATAGCGGGAAAACATGCTTTCTACATTTTATGGTGAAATCCAAACATTACTTACCGATTTTAAAGGGGTAGTTCGGAATTTTGGACATAGGGCCTGATTCCGAAGTGAGCATTGGTATTCTATATCACTGGAGACAGTTTTCAACACATTTCATTCAGTCCTTTTAGTTGCAGAGTTCGCTCGTGCTAGGCTAGCGCAAGTCAACGGGCAATGCTAGCCTGCTATTAAAAACAGTCTTACCCACTCCACAGTACACCCGAGGTAAATCAATTATAACGCCAGACTATAGATTGAAATGTCTGTGTTGATAGAATAATGTTAGAAATAAAACTAACCATGCATCGCATGAATCATCGAGGGACTACTTTCTCAGCAGAAGCGGAATTCTACTATGCGCTGGTTAGGTTTGTAACCGAATCACGACAGAAGAACGTAAACAGAGAAGCGTGGGACAGAAGCGCAATTGAACGACTAGGCAACATGATGGTTCAGTGTGCTTTTAGAAATTGTAGAAATAAACGGTACAGATGGGCACCACAAAGTTTCCACCAATTTCCAGTGCGAGATCCATAAAGGACTCAACTGTGGCTTGTTGCTGCTGGCTTTGACATCAAAACACCGGCTCGTACATGTACGGTTCGTTGGATACAACAAATTCCTCATAATCGTCTTCAAAAGCAGATGCATCGCTAACTCCTCCAAACGTGGCCATATCTTGTTAATTTAATACTCTTGTAGAATTCCTTCGTTCACTGTACTCTGCGTTTGTAGCAATGACAGCGGCAGGTAACCTAGGTATCAGTCCGCCGCTGCCGTAGCCTACGTACAGGAATATAAACACTGCTGCTGGGACCCCGCAATTCCCTCAAAATGCAATGCAATGCAAGGTTGGTTTTATTTCTAACATTATTCTATAAACAGACATTTAGATGTATAGTCTGTTGTTATAATTGATTTACCTCGGGTGTACTGTGGAGTGGGTAAGACTGTTTTTAATAGCAGGCTAGCATTTCCCGTTGACTTGCGCTAGCCTAGCACGAGCGAACTCTGCAACTAGAAGGACTGAATGAAATGTGTTAAACTGTCTCCAGTGATATAGAATACCAATGCTCACTTCGGAATCAGGCCCTATGTCCAAAATTCCGAACTACCCCTTCAAGAACTCCGATTAAAGTTACCAATTGTAAGTGGGAAATGTAAAAAACGGGTGTATAGGATATTGTGCCAATTTCTCAAACACCTTGAAGAATAACTTCAAGGTTCTTTTTTCAATTTCTCAAACACCTTGAAGAATAACTTTTAAATTCCATGTTAGGTTAAGCTCCATGAAACTGTAAAAGGTTCAGCACATCCCTCTTGCCCCTCAAACGCTTCAAGAGAAAGAGCAAGTAAGTCTCATTTCCAGTATTTGATGGTTTGCTGTTCATGCATACCTTCATGCACTCTGCTTTCTCTCCTCTTTCTTCCTCCACTCCGGTCACCGCTGCACTTCAGCCAGTTTTTAATAACTGCCTCGCAGTCGCTGGCCGAAATGTTCTGGCTAGCCGATGCACCTAAACAGAGAAAGTGTATTTATTTAGTTTATTTAACATTGATTTATTGAGGAGGAAAGATCCTTTGAGATTAGTAATCCGTTTTTCATGTCCTGGCCAATAATACAATGGTACAAAGTGCATTACAAGTGTTTAATGACGATGCATGCAGTACACTCCATGGTTATTCAAAAGAAATGAATCCATTTCATAATTCATAGCTCAATGAGTGATTTGTTTACATACCTCTTACTACATTGCACACCTTGTAGGAGGCAAAAGCTAGCTTCTTCCCTCCTCTGCCAAGCCAGTTGAATTTCAGCACGAAGTGGTTGGTGAGGATGTGGCGAAGGATTCTTCGAACCGCGTCGCCAGGATTGCAGCCCCCAAGCGCACTAAGGTGTGCTGCCTGCAGGTAAGAATGGAAAGTAATGTTTTAGAATAACTTATTATGGCTTATAGTCAGCATACCGTTCAAAATGAACATCTTTGGTAATGCGAAAAGTTCATTAAACACCGCACACTGGATACTGTTCTTTTTTCTCAAAGGCGTTTCGCCCAATGTGTCTTCAGGTTCGAACCTGAAAACGCATTGGGCGAAACGCGTTGTTCGCTCCTAAAAATAAAGAGAAAAAAGAACAGTATCCAGTGTGCGGTGTTTAATGAACTTTTCATATTTGATCACGTTTTCCTGCCTAACACCTGCACCTGGAAAGCTGAAGGGTTGTGCACAAGGACTTTCATGCACTTTGATCTTTGTTGATGCATTGTAGCAAAGAACTGAAATATATCAGTATTATAGAAGTCATGACTATACCAGGGCCTTTTCCTGGGATTTCTCCCTCAGAAGATCCTCCACCCTTTGAAGGTCTTCCTCGCAGTTCATTGGGAACTTAAATTCCTCAGATAGAGTGTCTGCTGCTGCTGCTGCTGCTGTCGTTTTTTGCCTAGTAAGGGCCTGGAGGAGGAGGTTGTTCTGCCTCACCAAGGCCTTCAACTCCTCCACAGCACGCAGGAGTGCATGATCCCGTTCTACAGGACAGAAAAACATCATGACTGTCATGTCAAGAGTAAGACCCTTTGCTAAAATTAACAGACTTAAGTTTAAACAGATTTTCAGTATTGCTGTGTAAGGCCAGATGTTTGTGTACCGAATTGACTTTGAATGTTGCCAGAGATCTGGGCAGAGGCCTGTTCAAGAGCAGCTGATGTGTGGGCAGCAACTGTAGGCAAGAAGATGTATATTTATAATCAGAGTAGTCAGTGTATTGAAGTTCATTACATTCAAATTTCCCAGATTCGAGACATTCAAAAAAGATAGTGAGTAGAATAGCAGAATTCAGATTTGGAATGATGTGTTATACCTTTATGTATGTCCTGCTGTGATGATCTAAAAGCAGGTGGGGAAAGCAGGGGCTTGTGGAGGACTCCTTTTTTTTCTTTTTTCTTAGCCCTATACATTGGAACAGTACAAGAGTATGAACAACAACAGTTTTGTAAGACTGCAAACTTGCCAATCACAAAATGTCTTCATGTGAGTGATAATGCATGGCCATCTGTAATCAGACCTTGTATGCTTCTCCCCCTCATCTGCAGGCACAGTTTCTTTCAGCTTTGAGGAAGGGCTGCATTAGAAAATAAATCACTCAATAAGCATGCATTGTTTTGTGTAGCTGATGGTTTTCATAGTATAGATTACTGCACAGTGCTTACATTCTCCTTCTTTTACCCCCTTCATCATCTGATGTCAGGGTGCTCCTGGTTTGGGCTTTTTTCTGGTTCATACGCGCTGCATCATAATTGGCTGTTGAAGACAACAATGAAGTGAGTAAAGCTTTTAAAGCCTAAGGGGAGAAAAGTGGTACATCCTACTTTTGTCTGTCTCACCAAAGGTTTTCACCACCTCCACAAAAAACTCCCCAGTTCTCATCTGGCATAGCGCTTTGGATGACTGCAATTTTCGTCCGCTTGGTGTCTTTATACGGTGGCCAAAAAGACACCTTGCCGTCCAAACTTAGCCACGAGCAAGGCACAACCTCCACCTCATTTGACTCGGTAAAATGAACTACCGCATACATCTAAACAGAAAATACGTTTTGAAAAAGTTTAACACATTGAATTTAGATAACCGATTTAATTGATTGAAATATGAATCATTTTTAAATTAATTTAGTTGTGGTTGAGTGGAACTGCCACAACTTTGTTCTTGTATTCTAACGTGACCATCTTAAAGTCAATATCTTTAACGGCAATTGACGTGGTCTCTTCTGCCAGGTTCCCAACCACAGCTGTCCCCAGTGCAGTTGAATCAACAGGGTGGTTGAAAAATGGACGTTGGTCTAAATATTGCCTCGCCACAAAAGACGTACCACCAAGTGTCCTGCTAATTGCCTCTATTTTAAAAGTGGCACCACCACACGAAACTGTGTTGTTCCCATCCTTTGTGGACAGGGTAAATCTATCAGTGGCGTACTGTGTTGTTGAGGGTGAACTTTGGTTATGGGAAGATGGACAGACTGGGTTGATGCTTGATTTTTCCGTTAATCGTTTAACAATTTGTTGTAATGTCTGGTTTGGCTTTCTAATTAGTTTCTTTAATTTATACAAGAAATTTTCGAAGGGAAAGGCAGAAATTTGGGGTAGTGGGCCATATTTTCTAACATCACTTGCCAGGTGGATCAAGCTGTGGACGTTATACACCAGAAAGTCCCCATAGATGGCGTGAAAATTCTGAACGAACACTACCAGGAGATTTTCCGTATAGTCACAATAACGGTGGTGGAGACGGGGGGAACATAAAATTGTTATTGCTACGTGGAGTAAAAGAAAATGTTGATACATGTGTTTTGGTAGTTTTTTTTTTTAATGCAATGGGGCCAGTGTATAGTAAAAAAGTCCTAAATTCAGTGGCCTTCCACCGATCAACCTCACGGAGGGACCTTCCCTTGCGTCCAAACTCCTTTGGCAGCCTCTTGCCCAATTTGATTAAGTTCTCTGAAATAATGCAGATGGATTGACTCCCAATGCGGGTTGGAAGGGGCCCTCTCTGCCACAGCCAGATCAACTTTCTCATCACTCCTAGGCACACCAGGTGCATAAAGTCCAGCACAAATTGGGTCACCAAGCCTACATCTAGGTGTTGTAATGGACTGTCGCCCTCTTTGTGATGTTCCTGGTTGACTTTTGTGGCAAAACTGTCATCGGTTCTGAGAACCGCATCTGTTTCGGAGTAATTTAGGCGTCGGTTTGCCCATGAGCCCTCTTGCATGCACCTTTCGCAGCCGTAATAGGAATTGTGTGCTTTTATGTTTTTTAGAAATGCCCTTGCCGGTGCATCACAGACAAAACAGGAAATTTCGATTTTTTTTTTTTGACTGATACTCCAAGCCATCAGATGCAAGCTTCCCCATCTCTGCCACAAAGTCAGAGAGGTACTCGCTTGCATCGGTTGGCTTGGAGTATCCGCAATATAAACCAATTAGAAATGGGGATCTAATGGGGTCCTCTTCAATTAGTGCAAGAATTGGCCAAAATTGCTGGCTGCTGCTTTTAAAAAGGGCCAGGCCATCCACATTTATTTGTAGTTTTAGTGTTTGGTTTTTAGCTAAGTCCTGTTCTTGCATTCGGCCCAAGATCCCTTTTGCCACACCAAAATAGTGCATGTTCCCCCCAGCTTTTGGTACTATCTCCGCATAAGTAGGGGTTGACAGGAGAGTGCGGCCGTCTTTTGGCAGTTTGGAATCTGGGAAGTGCTTGCGAAGCACGGAGAGCAGGCTGGAAATGTGGGAAATTGGTGTATTTGTTGTGATTGCCCATTCCTTGAGCTCATGTCTTAAGTCCCTTTGAAAACTGCCCCCCTCCTCTGAATCTGAGCCACTGCTAGAGCTCGACAAATCATTGAACTCCCAGTCATCCTCGCCAGAGGAGGCGCTCTCCTCTGATGCCATTACCCAATCCCCATCTCCGCTTTCGTCGTCGTTTTCTATTTCTGTGTAAGCTGGGACACTTGGTGGTGTGTCTAATGTGTCTGCGCCAGCGGCCAGGTTAAAGTAAGTGGGCCCGCTAGCATGAAGCGCTGCCAACGCAGCATCCGCTCCTCTTTTAACATGCCTTCGCAGCGACCTCTTTGATAAAATTATTTTACTCTCTGCCATTTTTTGTAATTTTGCTGTCGTAAGAGGTAGGCTATAATTGAATTATTTTGTAGCGGCTAGACGGTAACCCGGCTGGCGGCTAGCTAGCTGGCTAGCTACAGTTGTTGGCGAATTTGTTGACAACATTACGACTAGATTCGCCAACATTACGACTAGCGCTAGCAATTTAGCCGGTACTTTGTCAAACGGGTGGGGTTTGCCTTACCTTGGCTAAGTGAACCGGTTTACTTGTTTCTTTGTTTTGGTATTGTTTGACGGGTTTACTGGACGATGTGAAGTTGTCGGCATCAAATGTGGTTGTTGGCAGGCAACTGACGGTTATTTTTCGTTGTTATATGGACGCGAGCTTTGTTGACGGTTATTTTTTGATGTTATATGGTCGCGAGCTTATTGCTGTTATTGTTGCATATCATATCAGTTTGGAACGACGCTGAAGTTGGCATCCGATTCGCAGCATCCGATTCAGCAGCTGGTCCACTTTAAATCGGTCCTGATTGAAAACCACTACACCTAGACTCTTCAAATCTGGACTAAATTATCATAGTGAGGCTATACATTATAATAAACATAGTTACAGATTTGTGAAACCTTTTTTCTATTTGTGAAAATGCAATACAGGCTCATTTTAATGCTTTTTAGGGGTCCAGACTGCATTAGAACGGGTCCTGATTGAAAACCACTACACCTAGACTCTTCAAATCTGGACTCAATTATCACAGTGAGGATATACATTATGTAAAACATAGTTTCAGATTTGTGAAACCTTTAACCTATTTGTGAAAATGCAATGTGGTCTGGACCCCTAAAAAGCATTCAAATAAGCCTGTATTGCATTTTCACAAATAGGGTAAAGGTTTCACAAATCTGAAACTATGTTTTACATAATGTATAGCCTCACTGTGATAATGTAGTCCAGATTTGAAGAGTCTAGGTGTAGTGGTTTTCAATCAGGACCGATTTGAAGATTCTAAGTGGTTTTCAAGCCGAATCGGATGCTGTGAATCGGATGCCAACTTCAGCGTCGTCAGTTTGGACCCGTTTCTCAAAAAAGAAAACATGCTACATCAGGGGTCCTGTACTGATGAAGCAATATTGTAAGCAAAGCAATAAAGTAGTGTTATCAGGGTAGCACCAGTGCTATCTTGTACTCATTTCCCTAATATGTGGTTTATCCCCCCCTGGTTTATCTGTCCCTACTCCCCCAATCCCTTAACCTCCCCATCTACCAATACTTTTCAGTTCCCATCTCTCAGACTTACCTGATCCTCCATCCAAACTCTGATGTTGGAATCCATGCTGTCCAGTCCATGTGAAGAGCACAGGAAGGCTTGTTGCAGCACACTTAATAGTAAGCTGTGTGTGTGTGTGTGTGTGTGTGTGTGTGTGTGTGTGTGTGTGTGTGTGTGTGTGTGTGTGTGTGTGTGTGTGTGTGTGTGTGTGTGTGTGTGTGTGTGTGTGTGTGTGTGTGTGTGTGTGTGTGTGTGGTAGAGAGAATGATGTGCGCTCCAGGGTTTGACATTAGCTTTTTAGCAACTGTTGTGACTTTTCTTTCCAAAGACTTACCTGTCAAAGTGAACACTGAGACTGAAATTGTTTCTAGCCGCAACCAAGTTTTACCAGCGCTTTGCCGGTTGGCAGGTGCCAATGTCAAGCCCTCATGTTTGCCCATGACTGTGTTTGACTGTTGATGAGCATGCATTGATATTAATCTCTCCTTATTCCATGTTGTATACTGTGTCTGTTTTTACTCGGGTAGGGTATCACCATATGTCTGGTTGAGCTCCACAAAAGATCTCGTCTGGCTCAGCTGTTTGAAGCGCATCTACCTAAATGTGTCATTGTAAGGTGGTCTCCCTCTCTCCCTCCCCACCTCCCTCTCTCCCTCCCCACCTCCCTCTCTCCCTCCCCACCTCTCTCCCTCCCTCCCTTATCACTCCTAGGCACACCAGGTGCAAAGTCCAGCACAAATTGGGTCACCAAGCCTACATCTAGGTGTTGTAATGGACTGTCCGCTTTTAAAGCCTAAGGGGAGAAAAGTGACCTGGGCCCTCTTGCATGCACCTTTCGCAGTCGTAATAGGAATTGTGTGCTTTTATTTTTTTTAGAAATGCCCATGCCTGTGCATCACAGACAAAACAGGAAATTTCGATTTTACTTAGAACAGTAACCCGGCTTGCGGAGGTACCTTCCCTTACACCCAAACTCCTTTTCTGTACATAGTTTCTCATTTATTTATTTTGTCTGTTCAGTCAAATTGCAAAGATTGTATTTATATATTGCATTTCATTTTCATCAGTTTTCATCAGTTGTTTGCACTGACATACACATGACAATTAAAACTTGCGTTGTACTATTTTATACATCAGTGTTTTGCCTTTTTTTTCTTGCTAATGAAACATCTTAGCCTGCAGTGAGCAGGGTCGATCAACCGTTGAGTTTCAATGGGGTTCTTTGCTCTTTATTCCACTGTTCCAAACCAGGTCAAATGCAATCTCTCCATATAAGCCATTAACCTCACCATTTAAATCCATACAAAAACACCTGAGATTAATGCTTGGGGGAAAGAGTCCCATTGTGAAGAGGGCCAACGGAGGTGTTTATAATTCTTTTGACAATTATGTATCAATTTGTTAAATTAAAATCGTTAGATTGGTTTTGCAGGTAAGTGAACAGCCTGACTGCTTTGAGCCTTCAAACTTCAGCTACACTGTTGTGATGGTGGTTTCTGTTCTACTGTAGCATACAATAGGCCTACATAAAGAAGGCATTAAAAACAAAGGTGTTGGGGGGGGGGGGGGGGGGTTTGCATCATGTGTGCTCAACATACAGCATGCTATTGCTGAAATGGCTGTTTTTTTTGGGGGGGGGGGGGGGGGCAGCACGCTGTACCTATTGGGTTTTACATATTTAAGATTTTAAGATCAATTGCTCCATGTTCATTAACTTGCACGTCTGCCTAAATGAAAGGGAAAGGGGGAAATCTATTTCAGATGAAAATATAACATTTCTGAAAAGTAAAAAAACTAGAACTGCAAGCAGTTATGCAGGGGTCCAAGAAGTGTGCATTTCGCCGGCACAACGCGACAAGAAATGTGCATTTCGCCGGCACAACGCGAAGCATGTGTTCAAAACGCTACCCTGAACCTGTGGATACATAGGATTTGACTGTGGTAGGAGTAGCGAGAAGTCAGTGTAGCGTTTTCGCGGCGAAATTTTGTAGAAGATATACAATTTCCTCGTTTATTGCGCCCCCTAATGGCGAATTTTTCCGAATTTTTTATCGAACGACATTAAGGTTAACACCAACATGTGTGTCAAATTTGGACTCGATCCGATGTGTAATTTTGGATTTCTTTGGATTTTTGATATTCCACGTCTAATTTAGCTAATAAACCAATATTCAAAACGCTACCGTTTCGTCGTCGAAAGTCGGATCAAAAAACTGTCTGAGGGTTTCTTTGCGTGTGCGTCTGAAGATGCCGTGTGCAAAGTTTGGTGTTGATTGGTCGAGAAATGTGGGAGGAGTAGCGACAAAACTGTTTTGCGGTTTTCGCGATTTTGCGAAAAAAAATTCCAGACGCAAATGGGCGTGGCCTATGCCAAAAGATGCAGCAGACTCCAGTGAATCTGTGTATACAAGGTTTTGAATGTGGGAGGTTCGGTGTGGGAGTTATAGCCCCAAACGCGTCTTTCCTTGGAATAGCGCCACCTAGTGACCGGCGTATCTGGATTTGGTTATCTGAGTAGCGGTGCCGTACCTGGATCTAGTCATGCAATTGGCGCGTGTGCACCATTTACGGTTTGGGCTGTAGTCCCACAAGTACGGGGGGAAGAATAATTATGCAGGGGTCCAAGAAGTGTGCATTTCGCCGGCACAACGCGACAAGAAATGTGCGTTTCGCCGGCACAACGCGAAGCATGTGTTCAAAACGGTACCCTGAACCTGTGGATATAAAGGTTTTGACTGTGGGAGCTTCGGTGTGGGAGTTATAGCCTAAAACGCGTTTTCAGAACATTGGCCAAATAGGAGATAGACAATGTCGTCGTTTTTTGGCGCCGCCCTGTGGCGAAATTTTCCAAGGACAATTTTCCTTTGCCAAATAACTCCCGCCCACATTAATAATTCTTGGCCATATTTTCTATATAGACTCGGGTTTGCCCCTTGATGGTTTCCCTTGAGTTTGAAGAACATTCCTTTGGCCAATTAGAAGATATACAATTTCCTCGTTTATTGCGCCCCCTAATGGCGAAATTTTCCGAAATTTTTATCGAACGACATTAAGGTTAGCACCGACATGTGTGTAAAATTTGGACTCGTTCCGATGTTTAATTTTGGATTTCTTTGGATTTTTGATTTTCCACGTCTAATTTAGCTCATAAACCAATATTCAAAATGCTACAGTTTCGTCGTCAAAGGTCGGATCAAAAAAGTGTTTTCATGCATTCTTTGCGTGTGTGTCTGAAGATGTCGTGTGCAAAGTTTGGTGTCGATTGGTCAAGAAATGTGGGAGGAGTAGGGAAAAAACTGTTTTGCGGTTTTCGCGATTTTGCGCAAAAAAATTCTAGACGCAAATGGGCGTGGCCTATGCCAAAAGATGCAGCAGACTCCAGTGAATATGTGCGTACAAGTTTTTGACTGTGGGAGGTTCGGTGTGGGAGTTATAGCCCCAAACGCGTCTTTCCTTGGTATAGCGCCACCTAGTGGCCGGCGTGTCTGGATTTTGTCGTCTGAATAGTCTTCACGGACCTGGATCTAGTCATGCAATTGGCATGTCGGCAACATTTACGGTCTGGGCTGTGGTACCACTTTCTTGGTAGGAAGTATAAGAAAAAAACATTAGGGATCCAACCTGTTGGCTTGGACCCCTAACTAGAACTCCAAGCAGTTATGCAGGGGTCCAAGAAGTGTGCATTTCGCCGGCACAACGCGACAAGAAATGTGCGTTTCGCCGGCACAACGCGAAGCATGTGTTCAAAACGCTACCCTGAACCTGTGGATACAAAGGATTTGACTGTTGTAGGAGTAGCGAGAAGTCAGTGTAGCGTTTTCGCGGCGAAATTTTGTAGAAGATATACAATTTCCTCGTTTATTGCGCCCCCTAATGGCGAATTTGTCCGAATTTTTTATCGAACGACATTAAGGTTAACACCAACATGTGTGTCAAATTTGGACTCGATCCGATGTCTAATTTTGGATTTCTTTGGATTTTTGATATTCCACGTCTAATTTAGCTAATAAACCAATATTCAAAACGCTACCGTTTCGTTATCGAAGGACGGATCAAAAAAGTGTTTCGTGCTTTCTTTGCGTGTGCGTTTGAAGATGTCGTGTGCAAAGTTTCGTGTCGATTGGTCAAGAAATGTGGGAGGAGTAGGGAAAAAACAGTTTTGGGGTTTTCGCGATTTTGCGAAAAAAAATTGCAGACGCAAATGGGCGTGGCCTATGCCAAAAGATGCAGCAGACTCCAGTGAATATGTGTGTACAAGGTTTTGAATGTGGGAGGTTCGGTGTGGGAGTTATAGCCCCAAACGCGTCTTTTCTTGGTATAGCGCCACCTAGTGGCCGGCGTGTCTGGATTTTGTTATCTGAGTAGCGGTGCCGGACCTGGATCAAGTCATGCAATTGGCGTGTCGGCACCATTTACGGTTTGGGCTGTGGGCCCACTTTTAGCGCGGGAATAATAATAAAAAAAATCCTTACAAAAACAATAGGGATCCAACCTGTTGGCTTGGACCCCTAACTAGAACTGCAAGCAGTTATGCAGGGGTCCAAGAAGTGTGCATTTCGCCGGCACAACGCGACAAGAAATGTGCGTTTCGCCGGCACAACGCGAAGCATGTGTTCAAAATGCTACCCTGAACCTGTGGATATAAAGGTTTTGACTGTGGGAGCTTCGGTGTGGGAGTTATAGCCTAAAACGCGTTTTCAGAACATTGGCCAAATAGGAGATGGACAATGTCGTCGTTTTTTGGCGCCGCCCTGTGGCGAAATTTTCCAAGGACAATTTTCCTTTGCCAAATAACTCCCGCCCACATTAATAATTCTTGGCCATATTTTCTATATAGACTCGGGTTTGCCCCTTGATGGTTTCCCTTGAGTTTGAAGAACATTCCTTTGGCCAATTAGAAGATATACAATTTCCTCGTTTATTGCGCCCCCTAATGGCGAAATTTTCCGAAATTTTTATCGAACTACATTAAGGTTAGCACCAACATGTTTGTAAAATTTGGACTCGATCCGATGTCTCATTTTGGATTTCTTTGGATTTTTGCTATTCCACGTCTAATTTAGCTAATAAACCAATATTCAAAACGCTACCGTTTCGTCGTCGAAGGTCGGATCAAAAAAGTGTTTCATGCATTCTTTGCGTGTGTGTCTGAAGATGTCGTGTGCAAAGTTTGGTGTCGATTGGTCAAGAAATGTGGGAGGAGTAGGGAAAAAACAGTTTTGCGGTTTTCGCGATTTTGCGAAAAAAAATTCTAGACGCAAATGGGCGTGGCCTATGCCAAAAGATGCAGCAGACTCCAGTGAATATGTGCGTACAAGTTTTTGACTGTGGGAGGTTCGGTGTGGGAGTTATAGCCCCAAACGCGTCTTTCCTTGGTATAGCGCCACCTAGTGGCCGGCGTGTCTGGATTTTGTCGTCTACCTAGAACTCAGGGACCTGGATCTAGTCATGCAATTGGCGTGTCGTCACCATTTACGGTTTGGGCTGTGGGCCCACTTCTAGGGGGGAATAAAATGTGCATTTCGCCGGCACAACGCGACAAGAAATGTGCGTTTCGCCGGCACGACGCGAAGCATGTGTTCAAAACGCTACCCTGAACCTGTGGATACAAAGGATTTGACTGTGGTAGGAGTAGCGAGAAGTCAGTGTAGCGTTTTCGCGGCTAAATTTTGTAGAAGATATACAATTTCCTCGTTAATTGCGCCCCCTAATGGCGAAATTTTCCGAAATTTTTATCGAACGACATTAAGGTTAGCACCAACATGTGTGTAAAATGTGGACTCGATCCGATGTCTAATTTTGGATTTCTTTGGATTTTTGATATTCCACGTCTAATTTAGCTAATAAACCAATATTCAAAACGCTACCGTTTCGTTATCGAAGGACGGATCAAAAAAGTGTTTCGTGCATTCTTTGCGTGTGCGTCTGAAGATGTCGTGTGCAAAGTTTGGTGTCGATTGGTCAAGAAATGTGGGAGGAGTAGGGAAAAAACAGTTTTGCGGTTTTCGCGATTTTGCGAAAAAAAATTCTAGACGCAAATGGGCGTGGCCTATGCCAAAAGATGCAGCAGACTCCAGTGAATATGTGTGTACAAGGTTTTGAATGTGGGAGGTTCGGTGTGGGAGTTATAGCCCCAAACGCGTCTTTCCTTGGTATAGCGCCACCTAGTGGCCGGCGTGTCTGGATTTTGTTATCTGAGTAGCGGTGCCGGACCTGGATCAAGTCATGCAATTGGCGTGTCGGCACCATTTACGGTTTGGGCTGTGGTACCACATTTAGCGCAGGAATAATAACTAGAACTGCAAGCAGTTATGCAGGGGTCCAAGAAGTGTGCATTTCGCCGGCACAACGCGACAAGAAATGTGCGTTTCGCCGGCAGAACGCGAAGCAAGTATTCAAAACACTACCGTGAACAACATGTGGATATAAAGGTTTTGACTGTGGGAGGTTC
This sequence comes from Gadus morhua, assembly GCF_902167405.1. Taxonomy (NCBI): domain Eukaryota; kingdom Metazoa; phylum Chordata; class Actinopteri; order Gadiformes; family Gadidae; genus Gadus; species Gadus morhua. The sequence continues at coordinate 24,222,668 of NC_044053.1, forward strand.
GGTGTGGGAGTTATAGCCCAAAACGCGTTTTCAGAACATTCCATTGGCGATTAGGAGATGTATTATTTCGTCGTTTTTTTGCGCCCTCTTGTGGCGAAATTTTGCAAAGACAATTTTCCTTTTCCAAATAACTCCCGCCCACATTAATAATTCTTGACCATAATTTTTATATAGACTCGGGTTTGCCCCTTGATGGTTCCCTCATAGTTTGAAGAACATTCCTTTGGCCAATTAGAAGATATACAATTTCCTCGTTTATGGCGCCCCCTAATGGCGACATTTTCCGAAATTTTTATCGTACGACATTAAGGTTAGCACCAACATGTGTGTAAAATTTGGACTCGTTCCGATGTCTAATTTTGGATTTCTTTGCATTTTTGATTTTCCACGTCTAATTTAGCTCATAAACCAATATTCAAAACGCTACCGTTTCGTCGTCGAAGGTCGGATCAAAAAAGTGTTCAAGCGTTCTTTGCGTGTGCGTCTGAAGATGCCTTGTGCAAAGTTTGGTGTCGATTGGTCAAGAAATGTGGGAGGAGTAGGGCAAAAACATTTTTCCAGTTTTCGCGATTTTGCGAAAAAAAATTCTTGACGCAAATGGGCGTGGCCTATGCCAAAAGTTGCAGCAGACTCCAGTGAATATGTGCGTACAAGTTTTTGACTGTGGGAGGTTCGGTGTGGGAATTATAGCCCCAAACGCATCTTTCCTTGGTATAGCGCCACCTAGTGGCCGGCGTGTCTGAATTTGGTTATCTGAGTAGCGGTGCCGTACCTGGTTCTAGTCATGCAATTGGCGCGTGTGCACCATTTACGGTTTGGGCTGTGGTTCCATTTTCACGGGGAGGTAGTATAATAATAATAATAAAAATCCTTACAAAAACAATAGGGATCCAACCTGTTGGCTTGGACCCCTAACTAGAACTGCAAGCAGTTATGCAGGGGTCCAAGAAGTGTGCATTTCGCCGGCACAACGCGACAAGAAATGTGCGTTTCGCCGGCACAACGCGAAGCAAGTATTCAAAACGCTACCGTGAACAACATGTGGATATAAAGGTTTTGACTGTGGGAGCTTCGGTGTGGGAGTTATAGCCTGAAACGCGTTTTCAGAACATTCCATTGGCCAAATAGGAGATAGACAATGTCGTCGTTTTTTTGCACCCCCTTGTGGCGAATTTTTCCAAAGACAATTTTCCTTTTCCAAATAACTCCCGCCCACATTAATATTTCTTGGCCATATTGTCTATATAGACTAGGGATTGCCCCTTGATGGTTTCCCTTGAGTTTGAAGAACATTCCTCTGGCAAATGAGAAGATACACAATTTCCTCGTTTATTGCGCCCCCTTATGGCGAAAATTTCCGAATTTTTTATCGAACGCCATTAAGTGGAGCATCGACATGTCTCAAAAATTTGGACTTGATCCGATGTCTAATTTTGGTATTTTTGGGATTTTTGATATTCCACGTCTAATTTAGCTTATAAACAAATATTCAAAACGCTACAGTTTCGTCGTCGAAGGTCGGATCAAAAAAGTGTTTGAGTTTTTCTTTTCGTGTGCGTCTGAAGATGTCGTGTGCAAGTCGAACCTGTGGATACAAAGGATTTGACTGTGGTAGGAGTAGCGAGAAGTCAGTGTAGCGTTTTCGCGGCGAAATTTTGTAGAAGATATACAATTTCCTCGTTTATTGCACCCCCTAATGGCGAAATTTTCCGAAATTTTTATCGAACGACATTAAGGTTAGCACCAACATGTGTGTAAAATGTGGACTCGATCCGATGTCTAATTTTGGACGCAAATGGGCGTGGCCTATGCCAAAAGATGCAGCAGACTCCAGTGAATATGTGTGTACAAGGTTTTGAATGTGGGAGGTTCGGTGTGGGAGTTATAGCCCCAAACGCGTCTTTCCTTGGTATAGCGCCACCTAGTGGCCGGCGTGTCTGGATTTTGTTATCTGAGTAGCGGTGCCGGACCTGGATCAAGTCATGCAATTGGCGTGTCGGCACCATTTACGGTTTGGGCTGTGGTACCACATTTAGCGCAGGAATAATAACTAGAACTGCAAGCAGTTATGCAGGGGTCCAAGAAGTGTGCATTTCGCCGGCACAACGCGACAAGAAATGTGCGTTTCGCCGGCACAACGCGAAGCAAGTATTCAAAACGCTACCGTGAACAACATGTGGATATAAAGGTTTTGACTGTGGGAGCTTCGGTGTGGGAGTTATAGCCTGAAACGCGTTTTCAGAACATTCCATTGGCCAAATAGGAGATAGACAATGTCGTCGTTTTTTTGCACCCCCTTGTGGCGAATTTTTCCAAAGACAATTTTCCTTTTCCAAATAACTCCCGCCCACATTAATATTTCTTGGCCATATTGTCTATATAGACTAGGGATTGCCCCTTGATGGTTTCCCTTGAGTTTGAAGAACATTCCTCTGGCAAATGAGAAGATACACAATTTCCTCGTTTATTGCGCCCCCTTATGGCGAAAATTTCCGAATTTTTTATCGAACGCCATTAAGTGGAGCATCGACATGTCTCAAAAATTTGGACTTGATCCGATGTCTAATTTTGGTATTTTTGGGATTTTTGATATTCCACGTCTAATTTAGCTTATAAACAAATATTCAAAACGCTACAGTTTCGTCGTCGAAGGTCGGATCAAAAAAGTGTTTGAGTTTTTCTTTTCGTGTGCGTCTGAAGATGTCGTGTGCAAGTCGAACCTGTGGATACAAAGGATTTGACTGTGGTAGGAGTAGCGAGAAGTCAGTGTAGCGTTTTCGCGGCGAAATTTTGTAGAAGATATACAATTTCCTCGTTTATTGCACCCCCTAATGGCGAAATTTTCCGAAATTTTTATCGAACGACATTAAGGTTAGCACCAACATGTGTGTAAAATGTGGACTCGATCCGATGTCTAATTTTGGATGTCTTTGGATTTTTGATATTCCACGTCTAATTTAGCTAATAAACCAATATTCAAAACGCTACCGTTTCGTCGTCGAAGGACGGATCAAAAAAGTGTTGCATGCATTCTTTGCGTGTGCGTCTGACGATGTTGTGTGCAAAGTTTGGTGTTGATCGGGCGAGAAATGTGGGAGGAGTAGCGAAAAAACAGTTTTACGGTTTTCGCGATTTTGCGAAAAAAAATTCTAGACGCAAATGGGCGTGGCCTAGGCCAAAAGATGCAGCAGACTCCAGTGCATCTGTGTGTACAAGTTTTTGAATGTGGGAGTTTCGGTGTGGGAGTTATAGCCCCAAACGCGTATTCCTTGGTATAGCGCCACCTAGTGGCCGGCGTGTCTGGTTTTTGTCGTCTGCCGTCACCTCACGGACCTGGATCTAGTCATGTAATTGGCGTGTGTGCACCATTTACGGTTTGGGCTGTAGTACCACTTTTAGCTGCTGGAATAATAAGAAAAATCCTTACAAAAACAATAGGGATCCAACCTGTTGGCTTGGACCCCTAATAAGAAAAATCCTTACAAAAACAATAGGGATCCAACCTGTTGGCTTGGACCCCTAACTAGAACTGCAAGCAGTTATGCAGGGGTCCAAGAAGTGTGCATTTCGCCGGCACAACGCGACAAGAAATGTGCGTTTCGCCGGCACAACGCGAAGCATGTGTTCAAAACGCTACCCTGAACCTGTGGATACAAAGGATATGACTGTGGTAGGAGTAGCGAGAAGTCAGTGTAGCGTTTTCGCGGCAAAATTTTGCAGAAGATATACAATTTCCTCGTTTATTGCGCCCCCTAATGGCGAAATTTTCCGAATTTTTTATCGAACGACATTAAGGTTAGCACCAACATGTGTGTAAAATTTGGACTCGATCCGATGTCTAATTTTGGATTTCTTTGGATTTTTGATATTCCACGTCTAATTTAGCTAATAAACCAATATTCAAAACACTACCGTTTCGTCGTCGAAAGTCGGATCAAAAAACTGTCTGAGGGTTTCTTTGCGTGTGCGTCTGAAGATGCCGTGTGCAAAGTTTGGTGTTGATTGGTCGAGAAATGTGGGAGGAGTAGCGAAAAAACAGTTTTGCGGTTTTCGCAATTTTGCGAAAAAAAATTCTAGACGCAAATGGGCGTGGCCTATGCCAAAAGATGCAGCAGACTCCAGTGAATCTGTGTGTGCAAGGTTTTGAATGTGGGAGGTTCGGTGTGGGAGTTATAGCCCCAAACGCGTATTCCTTGGTATAGCGCCACCTAGTGACCGGCGTGTCTGGATTTTGTCGTCTGCATAGTCCGAAGAGATCTGGATCTAGTCATGCAATTGGCGTGTCGGCACCATTTACGGTTTGGGCTGTGGTCCCACTTTTAGGGAGGTAAGTATAATAGGAAAAATCCTTACAAAAACAATAGGGATCCAACCTGTTGGCTTGGACCCCTAACTAGAACTGCAAGCAGTTATGCAGGGGTCCAAGAAGTGTGCATTTCGCCGGCATAACGCGACAGGAAATGTGCGTTTCGCCGGCACAACGCGAAGCATGTGTTCAAAACGCTACCCTGAACCTGTGGATACAAAGGATTTGACTGTGGTAGGAGTAGCGAGAAGTCAGTGTAGCGTTTTCGCAGCGAAATCTTTTAGAAGATATACAATTTCCTCGTTTATTGCGCCCCCTAATTGCGAAATTTTCCGAAATTTTTATCGAACGTCATTAATGTTAGCACCAACATGTCTGTAAAATTTGGACTCGTTCCGATGTCTAATTTTGGATTTCTTTGGATTTTTGATTTTCCACGTCTAATTTAGCTCATAAACCAATATTCAAAACGCTACCGTTTCGTCGTCAAAGGTCGCATCAAAAAAGTTTAATGCATTCTTTGCATATGCGTCTGAAGATGCCGTGTGCAAAGTTTTGTGTCAATTGGTCAAGAAATGTGGGAGGAGTAGCGAAAATACAGTTTTGCGTTTTTCGCGATTTTGCGAAAAAAAATTATAGACGCAAATGGGCGTGACCTATGCCAAAAGATGCAGCAGACTCCAGTGAATATGTGGGTACAAGTTTTTGAATGTGGGAGGTTCGGTGTGTGAGTTATAGCCCCAAACGCGTTTTCCTTGGTATAGCGCCACCTAGTGGCCGGCGTGTCTGGATTTTGTCGTCTGCGTAGAACTCAGGGACCTGGATCTAGTCATGCAATTGGCGTGTCGGCACCATTTACGGTTTGGGCTGTGGGCCCACTTCTAGGGGGGAAAAATAATAATAACTAGAACTGCAAGCAGTTATGCAGGGGTCCAAGAAGTGTGCATTTCGCCGGCACAACGCGACAAGAAATGTGCGTTTCGCCGGCACAAAGCGAAGCATGTGTTCAAAACGCTACCCTGAACCTGTGGATACAAAGGATTTGACTGTGGTAGGAGTAGCGAGAAGTCAGTGTAGCGTTTTCGCGGCGAAATTTTGTAGAAGATATACAATTTCCTCGTTTATTGCGCCCCCTAATGGCGAAATTTTCCGAAATTTTTATCGAACGACATTAAGGTTAGCACCAACATGTGTGTAAAATGTGGACTGGATCCGATGTCTAATTTTTGATTTCTTTGGATTTTTGATATTCCATGTCTAATTTAGCTAATAAACCAATATTCAAAACGCTACCGTTTCGTTATCGAAGGACGGATCAAAAAAGTAATGCAGGAATTCTTTTCGTGTAGGTCTGACGATGTCGTGTGCAAAGTTTTGTGTCAATTGGTCGAGAAATGTGGGAGGAGTAGCGAAAAAACATTTTTGCGGTTTTCGCGATATAGCGAAAAATATTCCTAGACGCAAATGGGCGTGGCCTAGGCCAAAAGATGCAGCAGACTCCAGTGCATCTGTGTGTACAAGTTTTTGGACTCTGGGAGGTTCGGTGTGGGAGTTATAGCCCCAAACGCGTCTGTCCTTGGTATAGCGCCACCTAGTGGCCGGCGTGTCTGGATTTGGTTATCTGAGTAGCGGTGCCGGACCTGGATCTAGTCATGCAATTGGCGTGTCGGCACCATTTACGGTTTGGGCTGTGGTACCACTTCTAAGGCGTATAGTATAATAATAATAATCCTTACAAAAACAATAGGGATCCAACCTGTTGGCTTGGACCCCTAACTAGAACTGCAAGCAGTTATGCAGGGGTCCAAGAAGTGTGCATTTCGCCGGCACAACGCGACAAGAAATGTGCATTTCGCCGGCACAACGCGAAGCAAGTATTCAAAACGTTACCGTGAAAAACATGTGGATATAAAGGTTTTGACTGTGGGAGCTTCGGTGTGGGAGTTATAGCCTAAAACGCGTTTTCAGAACATTCCATTGGCCAAATAGGAGATAGACAATGTCGTCGTTTTTTGGCGCCGCCCTGTTGGCGAAATTTTCCCAAGACAATTTTCCTTTGCCAAAAACTCCCGCCCACATTAATAATTCTTGGCCATATTTTCTATATAGAATCGGGTTTGCCCCTTGATGGTTTCCCTTGAGTTTGAAGAACATTCCTTTAGCCAATTAGAAGATATACAATTTCCTCGTTTATTGCGCCCCCTAATGGCGAAATATTCCGAAATCTTTATTGAACGGCATTAAGGGTAGCACCGACATGTGTCTAAAATTTGGACTTGATCCGATGTCTAATTTTGGTATTTTTTGAATTTTTGCGTTTCGACGTAAAACGTAGCTAATAAACAAATATTCAAAATGCTACCGTTTCGTAATCGAAGGTCGGATCAAAAAGTGTTTGAGTTTTTCTTTTCGTTTGCGTCTGACGATGTCGTGTGCAAAGTTTGGTGTTGATTGGTCGAGAAATGTGGGAGGAGTAGGGAAAAAACCTTTTTGCGGTTTTCGCGATTTTGCGAAAAAAAATTATAGACGCAAATGGGCGTGGCCTATGTCAAAAGATGCAGCAGACTCCAGTGAATATGTGGGTACAAGTTTTTGACTGTGGAAGGTTCGGTGTGGGAGTTATAGCCCCAAACGCGTATTTCTTGGTATAGCGCCACCTAGTGGCCGGCATGTCTGGATTTTGTCGTCTGCCGTCACCTCACCGACCTGGATCTAGTCATGCAATTGGCGTGTCGGCACCCTTTACGGTTTGGGCTGTGGTACCACTTCTAGCTGGGAATAATAATAATAGGAAGAAAAATCCTTACAAAAACAATAGGGATCCAACCTGTTGGCTTGGACCCCTAACTAGAACTGCAAGCAGTTATGCAGGGGTCCAAGAAGTGTGCATTTCGCCGGCACAACGCGAAGCATGTGTTCGAAATTGAGAAACGGTGTATCATACACCGTTTCTCAATTTCGAACACATGCTTGGGTACAAGTTTTTGACTGTGGGAGGTTCGGTGTGGGAGCTATAGCCCCAAACGTGTTTCTCCTTGGTATAGCGCCAGCTAGAGGCCAGCATGTCTGGATTTGGTTATCTGAGTAGCGGTGCCGGACCTGGTTCTAGTCATGTAATTGGCGCGTGTGCACCATTTACGGTTTGGGCTGTGGACCGACTTTCAAGGCGGGAAGTATAATAACAAGAAGTGTGCATTTCGCCGGCACAACGCGACAAGAAATGTGCATTTCGCCGGCACAACGCGAAGCATGTGTTCAAAACGCTACCCTGAACCTGTGGATACAAAGGATTTGACTGTGGTAGGAGTAGCGAGAAGTCAGTGACGCGTTTTCGCAGCAAAATTTTGTAGAAGATATACAATTTCCTCGTTTATTGCGCCCCCTAATCGCGAAATCTTCCGAATTTTTTATCGAACGACATTAAGGCTAGCCCCGACATGTGTGTAAAATGTGGACTCGATCCGATGTCTAATTTTTTTTTTTTTTTGATTTTTGATTTTCCACGTCAAATTTAGCTAATAAACCAATATTCAAAACGCTACCGTTTCGTCGTCGAAAGTCGGATCAAAAAACTGTCTGAGGGTTTCATTGCGTGTGCGTCTGAAGATGCCGTGTGCAAAGTTTGGTGTTGATTGGTCGAGAAATGTGGGAGGAGTAGCGAAAAAACAGTTTTGCGGTTTTCGCGATTTTGCGAAAAAAAATTCTAGACGCAAATGGGCGTGGCCTATGCCAAAAGATGCAGCAGACTCCAGTGAATCTGTGTGTACAAGGTTTTGAATGTGGGAGGTTCGGTGTGGGAGTTATAGCCCCAAACGCGTATTCCTTGGTATAGCGCCACCTAGGGGCCGGCGTGTCTGGATTTTGTCGTCTGCATAGTCCGAAGAGAACTGGATCTAGTCATGCAATTGGCGTGTCGGCACCATTTACGGTTTGGGCTGTGGTCCCACTTTTAGGGAGGTAAGTATAATAGGAAAAATCCTTACAAAAACAATAGGGATCCAACCTGTTGGCTTGGACCCCTAATAATAGGAAAAATCCTTACAAAAACAATAGGGATCCAACCTGTTGGCTTGGACCCCTAACTAGAACTGCAAGCAGTTATGCAGGGGTCCAAGAAGTGTGCATTTCGCCGGCACAACGCGACAAGAAATGTGCATTTCGCCACCACAACGCGAAGCAAGTATTCAAAACGCTACAGTGAACAACATGTGGATATAAAGGTTTTGACTGTGGGAGCTTCGGTGTGGGAGTTATAGCCTAAAACGCGTTTTCAGAACATTCCATTGGCCAAATAGGAGATAGACAATGTCGTCGTTTTTTGGCGCCGCCCTGTGGCGAAATTTTCCAAAGACAATTTTCCTTTGCCAAATAACTCCCGCCCATATTAATAATTCTTGGCCATATTTTCTATATAGACTCGGGTTTGCCCCTTGATGGTTTCCCTTGAGTTTGAAGAACATTCCTTTGGCCAATTAGAAGATATACAATTTCCTCGTTTATAGCGCCCCCTTAGGGCGTAATTTTCCGAATTTTTATTCGAACGTCGTTAAGGGTGGCGCTAACATGTGTGTTAAATTTGGACTCGATCCGATGTGTAATTTTGGATTTTTTTGGATTTTGGATTTTTCACGTCTAATTTAGCTAATAAACAAATATTAAAAACGATACCGTTTCGTCGTCGAAGGTCGGATCAAAAAATAAATTCAGCAATTATTTTCGTGTAGGTCTGAAGATGCCGTGTGCAAAGTTTTGTGTCAATTGGTCGAGAAATGTGGGAGGAGTAGCGAAAAAACAGTTTTGCGGTTTTCGCGATTTTGCGAAAAAAAATTCTAGACGCAAATGGGCGTGGCCTATGCCAAAAGATGCAGCAGACTCCAGTGCATCTGTGTGTACAAGTTTTTGGACTGTGGGAGGTTCGATGTGGGAGTTATAGCCCCAAACGCGTATTCCTTGGTATAGCGCCACCTAGGGACCGGCGTGTCTGGATTTTGTCGTCTGCGTAGTCCGAAGAGATCTGGATCTAGTCATGTAATCGGCGTGTGGGCACCATTTACGGTTTGGACTGTGGTACCACTTTTAGGGGGGTAAGTATAACTAGAACTGCAAGCAGTTATGCAGGGGTCCAAGAAGTGTGCATTTCGCCGGCACAACACGACAAGAAATGTGCGTTTCGCCGGCACAACGCGAAGCATGTGTTCAAAACGCTACCCTGAACCTGTGGATACAAAGGATTTGACTGTGGTAGGAGTAGCGAGAAGTCAGTGTAGCGTTTTCGCGGCGAAATTCTGTAGACGATATACAATTTCCTCGTTTATTGCGCCCCCTAATGGCGGATTTTTCCGAATTTTTTATCGAACGACGATAAGGTTAACACCAACATGTGTGTACAATTTGGACTCGATCCGATGTCTAATTTTGGATTTCTTTGGATTTTGGATATTCCACGTCTAATTTAGCTAATAAACCAATATTCAAAACGCTACCGTTTCGTCGTCAAAGGTCGCATCAAAAAAGTGTTTCATGCATTCTTTGCTCGTGCGTCTAAAGATGTCGTGTGCAAAGTTTGGTGTCGATTGGTCAAGAAATGTGGGAGGAGTAGGGAAAAAACTGTTTTGCGGTTTTCGCGATTTTGCGAAAAAAAATTGTAGACGCAAATGGGCGTGGCCTATGTCAAAAGATGCAGCAGACTCCAGTGAATATGTGGGTACAAGTTTTTGAATGTGGGAGGTTCGGTGTGGGAGTTATAGCCCGAAACGCGTATTCCTTGGTATAGCGCCACCTAGTGGCCGGCGTGTCTGGATTTTGTCGTCTGCTTAGAACTCAGGGACCTGGATCTAGTCATGCAATTGGCGTGTCGGCACCATTTACGGTTTGGGCTGTGGACCCACTTCTAGGGGGGAATAATAATAAACACTACAAAAACAATAGGGATCCAACCTGTTGGCTTGGACCCCTAATAACAAGAAGTGTGCATTTCGCCGGCACAACGCGACAAGAAATGTGCGTTTCGCCGGCACAACGCGAAGCATGTGTTCAAAATGCTACCCTGAACCTGTGGATATAAAGGTTTTGACTGTGGGAGCTTCGGTGTGGGAGTTATAGCCTAAAACGCGTTTTCAGAACATTGGCCAAATAGGAGATGGACAATGTCGTCGTTTTTTGGCGCCGCCCTGTGGCGAAATTTTCCAAGGACAATTTTCCTTTGCCAAATAACTCCCGCCCACATTAATAATTCTTGGCCATATTTTCTATATAGACTCGGGTTTGCCCCTTGATGGTTTCCCTTGAGTTTGAAGAACATTCCTTTGGCCAATTAGAAGATATACAATTTCCTCGTTTATTGCGCCCCCTAATGGCGAAATTTTCCGAAATTTTCATCGAACGACATTAAGGTTAGCACCAACATGTTTGTAAAATTTGGACTCGATCCGATGTCTAATTTTGGATTTTTTTGGATTTTTGCTATTCCACGTCTAATTTAGCTAATAAACCAATATTCAAAACGCTACCGTTTCGTCGTCGAAGGTCGGATCAAAAAAGTGTTTTCATGCATTCTTTGCGTGTGTGTCTGAAGATGTCGTGTGCAAAGTTTGGTGTCGATTGGTCAAGAAATGTGGGAGGAGTAGGGAAAAAACAGTTTTGCGGTTTTCGCGATTTTGCGAAAAAAAATTCTAGACGCAAATGGGCGTGGCCTATGCCAAAAGATGCAGCAGACTCCAGTGAATATGTGCGTACAAGTTTTTGACTGTGGGAGGTTCGGTGTGGGAGTTATAGCCCCAAACGCGTCTTTCCTTGGTATAGCGCCACCTAGTGGCCGGCGTGTCTGGATTTTGTCGTCTGCCTAGAACTCAGGGACCTGGATCTAGTCATGCAATTGGCGTGTCGTCACCATTTACGGTTTGGGCTGTGGGCCCACTTCTAGGGGGGAATAATAATAATAAAAAAAATCATTACAAAAACAATAGGGATCCAACCTGTTGGCTTGGACCCCTAACAAGAAGTGTGCATTTCGCCGGCACAACGCGACAAGAAATGTGCATTTCGCCGGCACAACGCGAAGCATGTGTTCAAAACGCTACCCTGAACCTGTGGATACAAAGGATTTGACTGTGGTAGGAGTAGCGAGAAGTCAGTGTAGCGTTTTCGCGGCGAAATTTTGTAGACGATATACAATTTCCTCGTTTATTGCGCCCCCTAATGGCGAAATTTTCCGAAATTTTTATCGACGTTAAGGTTAACACCAACATGTGTGTAAAATTTGGACTCGATCCGATGTCTAATTTTGGATTTCTTTGGATTTTTGATATTCCACGTCTAATTTAGCTAATAAACCAATATTCAAAACGCTACCGTTTCGTTGTCAAAGGTCGCATAAAAAGGTGTTCGAGTTTTGTTTTTTGTGTGCGTCTGACGATGTCGTGTGCAAAGTTTGGTGTTGATCGGGCGAGAAATGTGGGAGGAGTAGGGAAAAAACAGTTTTGCGGTTTTCGCGATTTTGCGAAAAAAAATTCTAGACGCAAATGGGCGTGGCCTATGCCAAAGGATGCAGCAGACTCCAGTGCATCTGTGTGTACAAGTTTTTGGACTGTGGGACGTTCGGTGTGGGAGCTATAGCCCCAAACGCGTTTCCCCTTGGTATAGCGCCACCTAGGGACCGGCATGTCTGGATTTGGTTATCTGAGTAGCGGTGCCGGACCTGGATCTAGTCATGTAATTGGCGCGTGTGCACCATTTACGGTTTGGGCTGTGGACACACTTTCAAGGCGGGAAGAATAAAAAGAAAAATCCTTACAAAAACAATAGGGATCCAACCTGTTGGCTTGGACCCCTAATAATAACTAGAACTGCAAGCAGTTATGCAGGGGTCCAAGAAGTGTGCATTTCGCCGGCACAACGCGACAAGAAATGTGCATTTCGCCGGCACAACGCGAAGCAAGTGTTCAAAACGCTACCGTGAACAACATGTGGATATAAAGGTTTTGACTGTGGGAGCTTCGGTGTGGGAGTTACAGCCTAAAACGCGTTTTCAGAACATTCCATTGGCCAAATAGGAGATAGACAATGTTGTCGTTTTTTGGCGCCGCCTTGTGGCGAAATTTTCCAAAGACAATTTTCCTTTGCCAAATAACTCCCGCCAACATTAATAATTCTTGGCCATATTTTCTATATAGACTCGGGTTTGCCCCTTGATGTTTTCCCTTGAGTTTGAAGAACATTCCTTTGGCCAATTAGAAGATATACAATTTCCTCGTTTATAGCGCCCCCTTAGGGCGTAATTTTCCGAATTTTTATTCGAACGTCGTTAAGGGTGGCGCTAACATGTGTGTTAAATTTGGACTCGATCCGATGTGTAATTTTTGATTTTTTTGGATTTTTGATTTTCCACGTCTAATTTAGCTCATAAACCAATATTCAAAACGCTACCGTTTCGTCGTCGAAGGTCGGATCAAAAAAGTGTTCGAGCATTCTTTGCGTGTGCGTCTGAAGATGCCGTTTGCAAAGTTTGGTGTTGATTGGTCAAGAAATGTGGGAGGAGTAGGGAAAAAACAGTTTTGCGGTTTTCGCGATTTTGCGAAAAAAAAATCTAGACGCAAATGGGCGTGGCCTATGCCAAAAGATGCAGCAGACTCCAGTGAATATGTGGGTACAAGTTTTTGACTGTGGGAGGTTCGGTGTGGGAGTTATAGCCCCAAACGCGTATTCCTTGGTATAGCGCCACCTAGTGGCCGGCATGTCTGGATTTTGTCGTCTGCGTAGTCCCCACGGATCTGGATCTAGTCATGCAATTGGCGTGTCGGCACCATTTACGGTTTGGGCTGTGGGCACACTTTTAGGGAGGTAAGTATAATAACTAGAACTGCAAGCAGTTATGCAGGGGTCCAAGAAGTGTGCATTTCGCCGGCACAACGCGACAAGAAATGTGCATTTCGCCGGCACAACGCAAAGCAAGTATTCAAAACGCTACCGTGAACAACATGTGGATATAAAGTTTTTGACTGTGGGAGCTTCGGTGTGGGAGTTATAGCCTAAAACGCGTTTTCAGAACATTCCATTGGCCAAATAGGAGATAGACAATGTCGTCGTTTTTTGGCGCCGCCCTGTGGCGAAATTTTTAATTTTCCAAAGACAATTTTCCTTTGCCAAATAACTCCCGCCCACATTAATAATTCTTGGCCATATTGTCTATGTAGACTCGGGTTTGCCCCTTGATGGTTTCCCTTGAGTTTGAAGAGCATTCCTCTGGCCATTTAGAAGATATACAATTTCCTCGTTTATTGCGCCCCCTTATGGCAAAATTTTCCGAAATCTTTTTCGAACGCCACTAAGGGTAGCACCGACATGTGTGTAAAATTTGGACTTGATCCGATGGCTAATTTTGGTATTTTTCTGGATTTTTGATTTTCGACGTAAAACGTAGCTAATAAACAAATTTTCAAAATGCTACCGTTTTGTAATCGAAGGTCGGATCAAAAAATGTTTGAGTTTTTCTTTTCGTGTTTGTCTGACGATGTCGTGTGCAAAGTTTGGTGTCGATTGGTCAAGAAATGTGGGAGGAGTAGGGAAAAAACAGTTTTGCGGTTTTCGCGATTTTGCGAAAAAAAATTATGGACGCAAATGGGCGTGGCCTATGCCAAAAGATGCATCAGACTCCAGTGAATATGTGCGTACAAGTTTTTGACTGTGGGAGGTTCGGTGTGGGAGTTATAGCCCCAAACGCGTATTCCTTGGTATAGCGCCACCTAGGGGCCGGCGTGTCTGGATTTTGTCGTCTGCGTAGTCCTCACGGACCTGGATCTAGTCATGCAATTGGCGTGTGTGCAACATTTACGGTTTGGGCTGTATTCCCACTTTTACGGGGGAATAATAATAGGAAAAATCCTTACAAAAACAATAGGGATCCAACCTGTTGGCTTGGACCCCTAACTAGAACTGCAAGCAGTTATGCAGGGGTCCAAGAAGTGTGCATTTCGCCGGCACAACGCGACAAGAAATGTGCATTTCGCCGGCACAACGCGAAGCAAGTATTCAAAACGCTACCGTGAACAACATGTGGATATAAAGGTTTTGACTGTGGGAGCTTCGGTGTGGGAGTTATAGCCTAAAACGCGTTTTCAGAACATTCCATGGCCTAATAGGAGATAGACAATGTCATCGTTTTTTGGCGCCGCCCTGTGGCGAAATTTTCCAAAGACAATTTTCCTTTGCCAAATAACTCCCGCCCACATTAATAATTCTTGGCCATATTTTCTATATAGACTCGGGTTTGCCCCTTGACGGTTTCCCTTGAGTATGAAGAACATTCCTTTGGCCAATTAGAAGATATACAATTTCCTCGTTTATTGCGCCCCCTGAGGGCGTAATTTTCCGAATTTTTTATCGAACGCCGATAAGGTTAGCACCAACATGTGTGTAAAGTTTGGACTCGATCCGATGTCTAATTTTGGATTTCTTTGGGTTTTTGATTTTCCACGTCAAATTTAGCTAATAAACCAATATTCAAAACGCTACCGTTTCGTCGTCGAAAGTCGGATCAAAAAACTGTCTGAGGGTTTCTTTGCGTGTGCGTCTGAAGATGCCGTGTGCAAAGTTTGGTGTTGATTGGTCGAGAAATGTGGGAGGAGTAGCGAAAAAACAGTTTTGCGGTTTTCGCGATTTTGCGAAAAAAAATTATGGACGCAAATGGGCGTGGCCTATGCCAAAAGATGCATCAGACTCCAGTGAATATGTGCGTACAAGTTTTTGACTGTGGGAGGTTCGGTGTGGGAGTTATAGCCCCAAACGCGTATTCCTTGGTATAGCGCCACCTAGGGGCCGGCGTGTCTGGATTTTGTCGTCTGCGTAGTCCTCACGGACCTGGATCTAGTCATGCAATTGGCGTGTGTGCAACATTTACGGTTTGGGCTGTATTCCCACTTTTACGGGGGAATAATAATAGGAAAAATCCTTACAAAAACAATAGGGATCCAACCTGTTGGCTTGGACCCCTAACTAGAACTGCAAGCAGTTATGCAGGGGTCCAAGAAGTGTGCATTTCGCCGGCACAACGCGACAAGAAATGTGCATTTCGCCGGCACAACGCGAAGCAAGTATTCAAAACGCTACCGTGAACAACATGTGGATATAAAGGTTTTGACTGTGGGAGCTTCGGTGTGGGAGTTATAGCCTAAAACGCGTTTTCAGAACATTCCATGGCCTAATAGGAGATAGACAATGTCATCGTTTTTTGGCGCCGCCCTGTGGCGAAATTTTCCAAAGACAATTTTCCTTTGCCAAATAACTCCCGCCCACATTAATAATTCTTGGCCATATTTTCTATATAGACTCGGGTTTGCCCCTTGACGGTTTCCCTTGAGTATGAAGAACATTCCTTTGGCCAATTAGAAGATATACAATTTCCTCGTTTATTGCGCCCCCTGAGGGCGTAATTTTCCGAATTTTTTATCGAACGCCGATAAGGTTAGCACCAACATGTGTGTAAAGTTTGGACTCGATCCGATGTCTAATTTTGGATTTCTTTGGGTTTTTGATTTTCCACGTCAAATTTAGCTAATAAACCAATATTCAAAACGCTACCGTTTCGTCGTCGAAAGTCGGATCAAAAAACTGTCTGAGGGTTTCTTTGCGTGTGCGTCTGAAGATGCCGTGTGCAAAGTTTGGTGTTGATTGGTCGAGAAATGTGGGAGGAGTAGCGAAAAAACAGTTTTGCGGTTTTCGCGATTTTGCGAAAAAAAATTCTAGACGCAAATGGGCGTGGCCTATGCCAAAAGATGCAGCAGACTCCAGTGAATCTGTGTGTACAAGGTTTTGAATGTGGGAGGTTCGGTGTGGGAGTTATAGCCCCAAACGCGTATTCCTTGGTATAGCGCCACCTAGTGACCGGCGGGTCTGGATTTGGTCGTCTGCATTGTCCGAAGAGATCTGGATCTAGTCATGCAATTGGCGTGTCGGCACCATTTACGGTTTGGGCTGTGGTACCACTTCTAGTGAGGTAAGTATAACAATAATAATCCTTACAAAAACAATAGGGATCCAACCTGTTGGATGTGTAATTTTTGATTTTTTTGGATTTTTGATTTTCCACGTCTAATTTAGCTCATAAACCAATATTCAAAACGCTACCGTTTCGTCGTCGAAGGTCGGATCAAAAAAGTGTTCGAGCATTCTTTGCGTGTGCGTCTGAAGATGCCGTTTGCAAAGTTTGGTGTTGATTGGTCAAGAAATGTGGGAGGAGTAGGGAAAAAACAGTTTTGCGGTTTTCGCGATTTTGCGAAAAAAAAATCTAGACGCAAATGGGCGTGGCCTATGCCAAAAGATGCAGCAGACTCCAGTGAATATGTGCGTACAAGTTTTTGACTGTGGGAGGTTCGGTGTGGGAGTTATAGCCCCAAACGCGTATTCCTTGGTATAGCGCCACCTAGTGGCCGGCATGTCTGGATTTTGTCGTCTGCGTAGTCCCCACGGATCTGGATCTAGTCATGCAATTGGCGTGTCGGCACCATTTACGGTTTGGGCTGTGGGCACACTTTTAGGGAGGTAAGTATAATAACTAGAACTGCAAGCAGTTATGCAGGGGTCCAAGAAGTGTGCATTTCGCCGGCACAACGCGACAAGAAATGTGCATTTCGCCGGCACAACGCGAAGCAAGTATTCAAAACGCTACCGTGAACAACATGTGGATATAAAGGTTTTGACTGTGGGAGCTTCGGTGTGGGAGTTATAGCCTAAAACGCGTTTTCAGAACATTCCATGGCCAAATAGGAGATAGACAATGTCGTCGTTTTTTGGCGCCGCCCTGTGGCGAAATTTTCCAAAGAGAATTATCCTTTGCCAAATAACTCCCGCCCACATTAATAATTCTTGGCCATATTTTCTATATAGGCTCGGGTTTGCCCCTTGATGGTTTCCCTTGAGTTTGAAGAACATTCCTTTGGCCAATTAGAAGATATACAATTTCCTCGTTTATTGTGCCCCCTGAGGGCGTAATTTTCCGAATTTTTTATCGAACGCCGTTAAGGTTAGCACCAACATGTGTGTAAAATTTGGACTCGTTCCGATGTCTAATTTTGGATTTCTTTGGATTATTGATTTTCCACGTCTAATTTAGCTCATAAACCAATATTCAAAACGCTACCGTTTCGTCGTCGAAGGTCGGATCAAAAAAGTGTTCGAGCATTCTTTGCGTGTGCGTCTGAAGATGCCGTTTGCAAAGTTTGGTGTTGATTGGTCAAGAAATGTGGGAGGAGTAGGGAAAAAACAGTTTTGCGGTTTTCGCGATTTTGCGAAAAAAAAATCTAGACGCAAATGGGCGTGGCCTATGCCAAAAGATGCAGCAGACTCCAGTGAATATGTGCGTACAAGTTTTTGACTGTGGGAGGTTCGGTGTGGGAGTTATAGCCCCAAACGCGTATTCCTTGGTATAGCGCCACCTAGTGGCCGGCATGTCTGGATTTTGTCGTCTGCGTAGTCCCCACGGATCTGGATCTAGTCATGCAATTGGCGTGTCGGCACCATTTACGGTTTGGGCTGTGGGCACACTTTTAGGGAGGTAAGTATAATAACTAGAACTGCAAGCAGTTATGCAGGGGTCCAAGAAGTGTGCATTTCGCCGGCACAACGCGACAAGAAATGTGCGTTTCGCCGGCACAACGCGAAGCATGTGTTCAAAACGCTACCCTGAACCTGTGGATACAAAGGATTTGACTGTGGTAGGAGTAGCGAGAAGTCAGTGTAGCGTTTTTGCGGCGAGATTTTGTAGAAGATATACAATTTCCTCGTTTATGGCGCCCCCTAATGGCGAAATTTTCCGAAATTTTTATCATACGACATTAAGGTTAGCACCAACATGTGTGTACAATTTGGACTCGTTCCGATGTCTAATTCTGGATTTCTTTGGATTTTTGATTTTCCACGTCTAATTTAGCTCATAAACCAATATTCAAAACGCTACCGTTTCGTCGTCGAAGGTCGGATCAAAAAACTGTCTCACGATTCCTTTGCGTGTGCGTCTGACGATGTCGTGTGCAAAGTTTGGTGTTGATCGGGCGAGAAATGTGGGACGAGTAGCGAAAAAACAGTTTTGCGGTTTTCGCGATTTAGCGAAAAATATTCATAGACGCAAATGGGCGTGGCCTAGGCCAAAAGATGCGCCAGACTCCAGTGCATCTGTTTGTACAAATTTTTGGACTCTGGGAGGTTCGGTGTGGGAGTTATAGCCGCAAACGCGTATTCCTTGGTATAGCGCCACCTAGTGGCCGGCGTGTCTGGATTTTGTTATCTGAGTAGCGGTGCCGGACCTGGATCTAGTCATGCAATTGGCATGTCGGCACCATTTACGGTTTGGGCTGTGGTTCCACTTTCAAGGGGAGGTAGTATAATAATAATAAAAATCCTTACAAAAACAATAGGGATCCAACCTGTTGGCTTGGACCCCTAACTAGAACTGCAAGCAGTTATGCAGGGGTCCAAGAAGTGTGCATTTCGCCGGCACAACGCGACAAGAAATGTGCATTTCGCCGGCACAACGCGAAGCAAGTATTCAAAACGCTACCGTGAACAACATGTGGATATAAAGGTTTTGACTGTGGGAGCTTCGGTGTGGGAGTTATAGCCTAAAACGCGTTTTCAGAACATTCCATGGCCAAATAGGAGATAGACAATGTCGTCGTTTTTTGGCGCCGCCCTGTGGCGAAATTTTCCAAAGAGAATTATCCTTTGCCAAATAACTCCCGCCCACATTAATAATTCTTGGCCATATTTTCTATATAGGCTCGGGTTTGCCCCTTGATGGTTTCCCTTGAGTTTGAAGAACATTCCTTTGGCCAATTAGAAGATATACAATTTCCTCGTTTATTGTGCCCCCTGAGGGCGTAATTTTCCGAATTTTTTATCGAACGCCGTTAAGGTTAGCACCAACATGTGTGTAAAATTTGGACTCGTTCCGATGTCTAATTTTGGATTTCTTTGGATTATTGATTTTCCACGTCTAATTTAGCTCATAAACCAATATTCAAAATGCTACCGTTTCGTCGTCAAAGGTCGCATCAAAAAAGTGTTTCGTGCATTCTTTGCGTGTGCGTCTGAAGATGCCGTGTGCAAAGTTTGGTGTCAATTGGTCAAGAAATGTGGGAGGAGTAGCGAAAAAACAGTTTTGTGGTTTTCGCGATTTTGCGAAAAAAAATTATAGACGCAAATGGGCGTGGCCTATGCCAAAAGATGCAGCAGACTCCAGTGAATATGTGGGTACAAGTTTTTGACTGTGGGAGGTTCGGTGTGGGAGTTATAGCCCCAAACGCGTTTTCCCTTGGTATAGCGCCACCTAGTGTTCGGCGTGTCTGGATTTTGTCGTCTCCTTAGAACTCAGGGACCTGGATCTAGTCATGCAATTGGCGTGTCGGCACCATTTACGGTTTGGGCTGTGGGCACACTTTTAGGATTAGCACGTCGGAATAATAATAACTAGAACTGCAAGCAGTTATGCAGGGGTCCAAGAAGTGTGCATTTCGCCGGCACAACGCGACAAGAAATGTGCATTTCGCCGGCACAACGCGAAGCAAGTATTCAAAACGCTACCGTGAACAACATGTGGATATAAAGGTTTTGACTGTGGGAGCTTCGGTGTGGGAGTTATAGCCTAAAACGCGTTTTCAGAACATTCCATGGCCAAATAGGAGATAGACAATGTCGTCGTTTTTTGGCGCCGCCCTGTGGCGAAATTTTCCAAAGAGAATTATCCTTTGCCAAATAACTCCCGCCCACATTAATAATTCTCGGCCATATTTTCTATATAGGCTCGGGTTTGCCCCTTGATGGTTTCCCTTGAGTTTGAAGAACATTCCTTTGGCCAATTAGAAGATATACAATTTCCTCGTTTATTGCGCCCCCTGAGGGCGTAATTTTCCGAATTTTTTATCGAACGCCGTTAAGGTTAGCACCAACATGTGTGTAAAATTTGGACTCGTTCCGATTTCTAATTTTGGATTTCTTTGGAATATTGATTTTCCACGTCTAATTTAGCTCATAAACCAATATTCAAAATGCTACCGTTTCGTCGTCAAAGGTCGCATCAAAAAAGTGTTTCGTGCATTCTTTGCGTGTGCGTCTGAAGATGTCGTGTGCAAAGTTTCGTGTCAATTGGTCGGGAAATGTGGGAGGAGTAGCGAAAAAACAGTTTTGCGGTTTTCGCGATTTTGCGAAAAAAAAATTATAGACGCAAATGGGCGTGGCCTATGCCAAAAGATGCAGCAGACTCCAGTGAATATGTGGGTACAAGTTTTTGACTGTGGGAGGTTCGGTGTGGGAGTTATAGCCCCAAACGCGTTTTCCCTTGGTATAGCGCCACCTAGTGTTCGGCGTGTCTGGATTTTGTCGTTTGCTTAGAACTCAGGGACCTGGATCTAGTCATGCAATTGGCGTGTCGGCACCATTTACGGTTTGGGCTGTGGGCACACTTTTAGGATTAGCACGTCGGAATAATAATAATAATCCTTACAAAAACAATAGGGATCCAACCTGTTGGCTTGGACCCCTAATAAGAACTAGAACTGCAAGCAGTTATGCAGGGGTCCAAGAAGTGTGCATTTCGTCGGCACAACGCGACAAGAAATGTGCGTTTCCCCGGCACAAAGCGAAGCATGTGTTCAAAACGCTACCCTGAACCTGTGGATACAAAGGATTTGATTGTGGTAGGAGTAGCGAGAAGTCAGTGTAGCGTTTTCACGGTGAAATTTTGTAGAAGATATACAATTTCCTCGTTTATTGCGCCCCCTAATGGCGAATTTTTCCGAAATTTTTATCGAACGACATTAAGGTTAGCACCAACATGTTTGTAAAATCTGGACTCGATCCGATGTCTAATTTTGGATTTCTTTTGATTTTTGATATTCCACGTCTAATTTAGCTAATAAACCAATATTCAAAACGCTACCGTTTCGTCGTCAAAGGTCGCATCAAAAAAGTGTTTCGTGCATTCTTTGCGTGTGCGTCTGAAGATATCGTGTGCAAAGTTTGGTGTCGATTGGTCAAGAAATGTGGGAAGAGTAGGGAAAAAACTGTTTTGCGGTTTTTTGCGATTTTGCGAAAAAAAATTATAGACGCAAATGGGCGTGGCCTATGCCAAAAGATGCAGCAGACTCCAGTGAATATGTGCGTACAAGTTTTTGACTGTGGGAGGTTCGGTGTGGGAGTTATAGCCCCAAACGCGTATTCCTTGGTATAGCGCCACCTAGTGACCGGCGTGTCTGGATTTTGTCGTCTGCGTAGTCCGAAGAGATCGGGATCTAGTCATGTAATTGGCGTGTGTGCACCATTTACGGTTTGGGCTGTGGTACCACTTTTAGGGGGGTAAGTATAACTAGAACTGCAAGCAGTTATGCAGGGGTCCAAGAAGTGTGCATTTCGAAGGCACAACGCAACAAGAAATGTGCATTTCGCCGGCACAACGCGAAGCAAGTATTCAAAACGCTACCGTGAACAACATGTGGATACAAAGGTTTTGACTGTGGGAGCTTCGGTGTGGGAGTTATAGCCCAAAACGCGTTTTCAGAACATTCCATTGGCCAAATAGGAGATAGACAATGTCGTTGTTTTTTGGCGCCGCCCTGTGGCGAAATTTTTAATTT